>NC_140973.1:9995915-10000915 GCF_056783735.1 Eptatretus burgeri | reverse complement strand
AGTTGGCTAGCCTTTGCCGTTCAGTGGAGGTTGGTGGAGGGAGTGCGGTGGTGCTGGCCACTTGGAAGGCGGGCTCGGACCTACCTACCTGTCTCCCTCCCACCTATCGCCTTTGCCTGTCACTGTACATACCCACTCCCTTAATTTGTCAAACCCCAATTTAGCCCCAACTTAATTAAATTTTTTTTGTTGTTGTTTTTATTTTTACTCCCCCACTATAAATCGTCCCCTAACCCCCTTTATCGTCTTTGTTCGGCTAACCTATCCTGTCACCTAGCCTACTCCCAACCCCTACGTTCCCTTCCCGGAGGGGAATAAGGGAGAGCTAACGTCCTGTGTCGAGGCCCAACGAAGCCTCAGAATGGCCTCCCCAGAGTTCAGCGATCTTAACACCAAGTGGGTCCAGCGGCCCACAACGACAGCGAGGGGATGGATGGTGCGGAGGGGTACATCTCCTAATCTACCCTAACCATTTAACTGTTAAACTACCCCGGGGCTTTCAACAAGCGCCTCTCGCTTAAACTCTTGGTTCTTACAACCCAGATTCCCGTCGCCTGTGTTGGTGTCCTCACAATTTCGGGCCTCGCCCCCCAATTTTCTCTCCGTGCCCTCACACGGTCTCCTGGCTGGGACACGTGGCTCCCTTAGGCAGGCACGACCCTCTGCCGAATCTCCCGCTATGGCACCCCCGGGCACTACACTGCCTCCGAGCCTACCAGCTCCCTAACACCGGGGAGTGCCCCCCATGGCACCTCCCCTGAAACGCACACGTGGCAGGCCGGCCTCCCGGGCCCCTTTCCGAGGGTCACCCGTGCCCACAACACTGCCCACGCGGCCACGGCGCCCCGGGCCCCCGCACCAAGCAGGCGCACCCGTGCCCACTACTCTATCCCGGCCCCCCATGGGCCCATGGCCTACCGCGGCCGACTAGCCTGGTGCCCGGGTACCCACTCAGCGATACTCACCTTTCGCAGCCACGCTCCCAAGCCCGTCAACAGGGCTCCTGCACCCCTCCAGATGGGTTTCGAGCCTACATTCCCACCAACAGCAAAACGACCTCCATTTTTCAATTTAACTAACCCAGCTAACTTACTTTATACTGACCCCGGGGTCCCTTGGGCGGGAGTCACTCCTCCCCCCAATCACTCATCGCACCATGCATTCCCCATTCGCTCCACTCACACAGACCCGCTGGCCTCACTCGCTCATCATGTACTCACCTCCCAACTCACCAACACACACACCGCTGAACTCTGCCATCCTTCTATCTACATCCCCTAACTAACTCGTGCTCCCACGTCGTCCCTTAAACTACAGCACGTTCCTTTTAACCTACGTAGCTAAGCTACGTCCCCACTACACATCCAAAGTCTGTCCATGTCTCCAAATAAATCATTTAATTTCCCAACCTAAAGCTCACTAAATCCCTCTACCTAATCCATTCCACGGACTCCATGAGGACATACCCCTGCCCCATGAAGTCGGTCTAACTAAGCTAACCCTTCCCCCTAACTAGTTTCCATCCTGTGCCCAGGTTAAGGGGTCTTCCCTCCTTGCCCAGGAATCCTGTGCACCCGAAAGTGAGGCTTGTTTTTTCCTTTTTTTTTTTTTCATGCGCACCACCTGCGCGGCAACTCAGAGCTCGCGCCCTTTGCACCTGTCCGTGACGTCATGCAGCTGCACGTGTTCCTCGTCCCTCCTTGGACGGTGCCATCCGGCAGAGATACCCCTCCTGCCGGATTCCAACCCCACGTGCAGCCATGACGTCACCGTGCGCAGAAAAAAACACAAGCCCCACGTCTCGAGGGGTTCCCCACGCGAACACATGTGCTTTGCCCGTTGGAGCTTAACACACACGATCGCGTGGAGAACCCGTCCGGTCCAAATCCATTTACCTGCCTAAACTTTGTCCGTCCGCGGGATCGGCAAATCCACCGCTGGCGTTTCCGGACCGGGACTTCACTCTCGCAAGCGAGCACGTGGCGGTCTCGTGCGTTGCACAGCACGAACCGCGTGCTCACTGCTGGGTGAACCCAGCACGGTCCACGAAACAGCTACAGCCGCTACTCGGCTTTCGTTTCTCCCATGTCGCTGTCGTCGCCATTCCACACACGCATACCTGCGTGTTACGACGCACACAGTCCACTCCATCACATTCACACCGGGAGATGCGGCTGCGTGCTCCCGCATGCCAACCGACATCTCCCTCACATACCGCTCTCTCACACACACGGTCTCCCTTGCACACAGCGACCTTGCACACGGCCGTTCACTCACGCGTGCGGGGGCACTCACCCGCGGTGCCTCACTCGCACTCCGTGCCTCATCCACACACCCGCGGGGCACTCACCCGCGGTCCCTCATTCACACACACGGCGACACTCACACACGGTGCCTCTTCCACACACGGCGTGCTGGGAAGCACGCACTCTGGCACCATCGTCACCACACCACTCACCCACGGGGTCGCTTCCACACACGGGGACGCACTCACACCTTGCACCACACACACAGGGACAACCACACTGGGGATTCGTGTCCCCACAAGGGTCTCCGGGGCCTCTATACCACCCAAGCTCTCCGTGCACCCGTCCACAGCACCCGTCCTCTCAACCTCGCAAAGCACGACCGAACTCACCTGGTCGTGACTCGCCTCGAGGGGCATACTCCCTCCCCTCGTTCCTGGAGGAGGCCATCCAGGTGCTCGCACTGGGTCCCTACACGCTCCGCGAGCTCACCCCCCATTGTCCTCCACTACCTCCGTGTGTGCGCGTCACTTACCCCGTCTTCATCGTGTTTATTGGTCTCTGCTTCTTTCTGGCGTCTTTCCCTTATCTTTATGTAGGTCAACCTTGCTTTCTCTTTAAGTCGCTCCCGTCCTTCCCTGTTTTTCACTCCTTGCTCTTTCACGATCTCCGCGTACCTCATCCTTGCTTTCCGTATTAATTGTTCTTTTCTCTCCCTCCCAATTACTTTCACCTCGTCTCTTGTCTCCCGAATTATTTTCTTACCCGCCTCCACCGCGGGCCTGTCAGCCGCTGCACCCCCTCCCAGCTCGTTCGTTCCGAAACGTGGAGTCGCCATTTTGAGCTCCCTGCTCACGGCCTTCATGCCCGCCTGCGGGCTTCGGCCCATGTTCTGCGTCTCACCCCGCAGCTTTTTCATTTCCTCCTTCATGTTTGTTTCCATTCCGTTCATTTTTGTATCCATCTTTTCGTTTATTTGTTGTGTATTCGCATCCATCGTCGTTTTCACTTCATTCATTTGCTTGTTCATGTCTTTCATTTCGTTCTTCATTTCATTTGTATTTGTATCCATCGTCGTTTTCACTTCATTCATTTGTTTGTTCATTGCCGCCAGCATGGCGCATAGCTGGGCCATGTTGGATGCACTCAGCTGAGCCGTTTCGGCAAGGGTTGGGGAAGGGTCTTGGTGGAGAGGGGGGGGGGGGGTGTCATACACCGCGGCCGCTGCCGCACCCACCTCGGGCCCTGGGTTCAGTTGGGCGAGTCCGTGTTCCTGCACAATCAACATTTCCTGCTCGGGGATTCCATCCTGGACCATGGACTCTACATTATTACACATATACATTTCTAATACCCCCGGCTCCCGCTCGCCTTGAGACGCCATCTTGCTTCTCGTGAAGGGTTAATTTGCTCGCTCGTAATTTGGAGGGAATCGGGGGTCGCTTCTCTCACCCCTGGACCGATTCCCGTAAATTTAGTCGGAGACAGGAGAGCCCGTTTTCCTGTTCTCCGATACCAGTGCCGCGAGGAGGGCGATGAATTTGTATCGCACGACCTGACACCAGTGTTGCGGTATTCGCGCCCGCCGGCGTGCGAACGGCCACGTAACTCGAATCGCGGCACGTCGCCCACCGGACGGACAATCCAGTCGTGACCCTCTCGGACTAACGCCGGGAACCAGTCACGGGTGACCTTCGGTCTCACCGCGGTCGAGCCAATCAGGCCCCGCGTGGGATAGGGTTGCTCGCCAAATTCGACCTACCTAAGTACCCACGCGGAGGGTAGACCGGGCGATCGCACCTCGCCGCAGGTCGACTTCGGACACGGGCCACTTAAGCGACCCGTTCCGTACTATCAGAATAACCGAGCGGTGTTATCGTCGACCTCGACGGTTCGATTAATTATCGGCGTATTCAGCCCACTACCAACCCTTTACGTGAAGCAAGATGAGGGTTCAATGGGGGAAAAGACGAAGCGAAGCGGGAGAACAGTTCAACAATAAAGCACATTTATTCGCGACGAACGGAAAGCACACAAATACAATTCCACCAAATGCACACAAAAAAAAAGAAAACACAATTCCATTTACACAAAAGCAAACATAAAAGTGAAAACACAGTGCAGAGCTAATACCGACTACCGAGCACACGGCAACACTTATACAATTCTACTTCACAGACGGCGCCGACAACACATACCCAAAACCAAGGAAAAGAAATACCTCAAGAATGAGGCGGCCTGAGGCCGAGACCGGGTCGGGCCTACCCGTCTGGTGATGAGACGCGGAGCGGCGATGGCCCCGCAACCCGCGGGCCTCGTGGACAGTGCCTGGCAGGGGGTGGGAACGGGGCCCCCTTGGTCGCACTATCTCAGCGCGGGGGGAAACAGGAGGGGGTTGCTGATGCTCGGGGTATAGAGGATCTTTATTATCCCTGGTGTGCGTCTCCACCTCGGCCAGGTCGCGCTGCCGGCCTCCCTCGGGCGTGCAGCTCCCGGCACCGACGCGAGCACCCCCTCGTCCGACTCTCTTCAGCTTCTCCAGCCACTGCAGGCTTCGGGCTCCAGACTTCCACACTCGTCCCCTCCGTTCCGACTCCTTCTCGTTTTCGACTCCTCGTTCTCGTTTGCGATTCTCTTCTGACTGACGAACACCGTCCTTTTATCCCCCCGTAACTTCGCCTTTGACCCCCTCCCTTTGACCTTTCACCTCGCTCCCCATTGGCCCGAGAAAAAGTGGGCGTGAAGGCTTTTTGA
>NC_140973.1:9985915-9990915 GCF_056783735.1 Eptatretus burgeri | reverse complement strand
GACCAGATGGTGGAAGCTGAAGGAGGAAGACTGTTGCGTGAAATTTAGGGAGGAGGTGAGACAGGCGCTGGATGGTGGTAAAGATGGGTGGGATGATTGGGCAACGACAGCAGAAGTTGTGAGGGAGATAGCTCGGAAGGTACTTGGTGTGACATCTGGACAGAGGAAGGAAGATAAGGAGACTTGGTGGTGGAATGAGGAAGTACAGGAAAGTATAAGGAAGAAGGGGTTGGCTAAAAAGAAGTGGGATAGTCAGAGAGATGAAGAAAGTCGGCAGGAGTACAAGGAGTGGCGTCGAAAAGCAAAAAGAGAGGTGGCAAAGGCCAAGGAAAAGGCATATGACGAGCTGTATGAGAAGCTGGATACAAAAGAAGGGGAAAAGGATTTATACCGATTGGCAAGACAGAGGGACCGAGCTGGGAAGGATGTGCTGCAGGTTCGGGTGATAAAGGACGCAAATGGGAATGTGCTGACGAGCGAGGAGAGTGTGTTGAGAAGGTGGATGGAGTACTTTGAGGAGCTGATGAATGAAGAAAATGAGAGAGAGAGAAGGTTGGAAGAGGTGGAGATAGTGAATCTGGAAGTGGGGTGGATCAGTAAGGATGAAGTGAGGACTGCTATGAAGAAGATGAAAAGTGGAAAGGCGGTTGGCCCAGATGGTATACCAGTGGAGGCATGGAAGTGCTTAGGAGGGATGGCAGTGGGGTTGTTAACCAGATTGTTTAATAAAGTCTTGGAAAGTGAGAGGATGCCGGAGGAGTGGAGATTAAGTGTACTGATTCCGATTTTCAAGAATAAGGGTGATGTGCAGAGCTGTGGAAATTACAGAGGGATAAAGTTGTTAAGCCACACCATGAAGTTGTGGGAAAGAGTAGTGGAAGCTCGGTTGAGAGGAGAGGTGACGATCTGTGAGCAGCAATATGGGTTTATGCCAGGAAAGAGCACCACTGATGCGATGTTTGCTTTGAGAATGTTGATGGAGAAGTATAGGGAAGGCCAGAAAGAGTTACATTGTGTGTTTGTGGATTTAGAGAAAGCTTATGATAGGGTGCCAAGAGAGGAGTTGTGGCATTGTATGAGGAAGTCGGGAGTGGTGGAGAAGTATGTGAGGATCGTGCAGGATATGTATGAGGACAGTGTGACAGCGGTGAGGTGTGCGGTAGGAATGACGGACCGGTTTAAGGTTAAAGTGGGATTGCACCAAGGATCGACTCTGAGCCCTTTCCTGTTTGCAATGGTGATGGACAGGTTGACGGACGAGATCAGACTGGAGTCTCCATGGACCATGATGTTCGCGGATGACATCATGATCTGTAGGGAGAGTAGGGAGCAGGCTGAATCGAGCCTTGAGAGGTGGAGGTACGCACTGGAGAGAAGGGGAATGTTAGTCAGTAGGAGTAAGACGGAGTACATGTGCGTAAATGAGAGGGAGGGTGGTGGTATGGTGCAGTTGCAAGGAGTTGAGGTGGGGAAGGTGGATTGGTTTAAATACTTGGGATCAACTGTCCAAAGTAACGGAGAGTGTGGGAGAGAAGTGAAAAAGAGAGTGCAGGCAGGATGGAGTGGGTGGAGAAGAGTTGCAGGAGTGATTTGTGACAGAAGGGTAGCTGCAAGAGTGAAGGGGAAAGTATACAAGACGGTAGTGAGACCAGCTATGTTGTATGGTTTGGAGGCGGTGGCGCTAACAAAAAGACAGGAAGCAGAGCTGGAGGTGGCAGAGTTAAAGATGCTGCGATTCTCGTTGGGAGTGACGAGGATGGATAGGATAAGAAATGAGTGTATTAGAGGGACAGCGCAGGTAGGACGGTTTGGAGACAAAGTGAGAGAGGCGAGATTGAGATGGTTTGGACATGTGCACAGGAGGGAAACGGAGTATATCGGGAGAAGGATGTTGAAGATGGAGCCGCCAGGCAGGAGGAGAAGAGGAAGGCCAAAGAAGAGGTTCATGGATGCGGTGAGGGCGGACATGCGGGTGGTTGGAGTGTCAATGGAAGATGTGGAGGATAGAGCAAAATGGAGACAGTTGGTCCGCTGTGGCGACCCCTAGCGGGAGCAAGCCGAAAGAGGAAGAAGAGAAGATATATATATATATATATATATATATATATATATATATATATATATATATATATATGGATATATATGTATATATATATATATCTTCTTCTTCTGCTTTCGGCTGCTCCCGTTAGTCGCCACAGCGGATCATCCGTATGATCCGCATTGTGATTTGGCACATGTTTTACGCCGGATGCCCTTCCTGACGCAACCCTGGTCGCCTCTTACGACACAGGGATATATATATATATATATATATATATATATATATATATATATATATATATATATATATATATATATATATATATATATATATATATATATATCTGCATCTCTATATGGAGATCTCTATATCTCTATATCTCTGTATCTCTATATCTCTGTATCTCTATATAGAGATCTCTATATCTCTGTATCTCTATATAGAGATATATATATATATATATATATATATATATATATATATATATATATATATATATATATATATATATATATATATATATATATATATATAATATATATAAAAATATATATATATATAAAGCCTGGTGTTGGCGCAGTGGTTCGGGCAGTGGCTTGGGACCCAAAAGCTCCTGAGTTCAAGCCCCGTTGGGACATTGAATTATTATATGTATGTATGTATATATATATATATATATATATATATATATATGTATATATATATATATATATATATATATATATATATATATATATATATATGTATAGATATACCAAGTCGAAAACACCAGGGGGTTGACTCAGCCTGTCATCCTTCCGAGGTCGGCGAAATGAGTACCAGTGTACTGGGCCGGTGTATACCCCGGTTAAAATAGGTGTACCATATTCCTGTGTCGTAAGAGGCGACCAGGGTTGCATCAGGAAGGGCATCCAGTGTAAAACATGTGCCAAATCACGATGCGGATCATACGGATGATCCGCTCTGGCGACCCCGAATGGGAGCAGCCAAAAGAAGAAGAAGAAGAAGAAGATTATATATTGACATATTTATATATGGATATATATATATATATATATGTATATGTATATATATATATATATATATATATACATATACATATATATATATATATTCTCTCCCCCTCTCTCTCTCTCTCTCTCTCCCCCTCTCTCAATATATATATATATATATATATATATATATATATATATATATATATATATATATATATATATATATATATATATCTCCAGGATCGAGGCTCATGGAAGAGCAAGATGATGGAGGGGTTCAGGTTTATCACATTTAATGTAAGAAGGTGAAAGTTATCTTTCAGGTCAGATAAAAAAAAGAGAATTGGAATGTGAAGGTTGTGTTACAAGTGGAACAGTTAAGACCAGGTAAATGAAGGATTAATGATTTGACATGACAGAATAACTTGAATGATTTGCTTACAGGTGGTTGTGTGGAAGGAAGGGCAAGAACAACCGATTCCACCTCTCGGCTCAGTCCAACAATGCTCTTCTGTTCACACTGCGAGAGACGCTGTGACGGCAGTCGCATTTGCTCCCAGAATGGAACAAAGTGACCGGTAGGATACTTTCCGATAAAATTTCCAACCCAGGAACTACTGCAATCTCTCCACATTATCCATGCTTCGTGGGTATTTCCTAATCTTTAAGGGATATTAATTTCGACGAACTTTCATGCTGAAGGAGGCCAGGTCAAAATCACGCCGGCACGACATCGACGCCACTTAATCCAATCTATCAGTTTATCGAGTCAATTTTTCTGAGTTGGTTGGGGGGGGGGAGGGTGCATGGAGATGTCATAAGGGTGATACATATGCATCAGGGCTAAAAATTAAAGAACTATTTTGAGGGATCTTTTTGAGAAAAAGACTGCCAAGGTTAATTTTTTTTTCAGGGCTACTTTTGATTTTCAGAAGTTCCTTTTTCATATTCACTGAATCTTTGTTCGGTGATGCAGTAACATGACCTTCTGTATTTGCGTTGAATTTTTTAGGGTTTTCTTCTTTTCATTGACATTTTTGCAGTTTTTGAAAATGGATAGCATGAGTATTTACAGTTCTGAAATGCCATTTTAAAGTTTGAATGGCTTTTACAATTATTTATTCACGCATTTATGGTGCTGCCATTGGAAACCGGCTTCTTCTTCTTCCTCTTCTTGACAGGAGATGATGTCTTGTGTTTCAGAAGATGAGCTTGAAGGAACCTTTGAGGATTCCGTCGTGCCCGTGGTTTGCACAGGTTTCGGTCGAATCAGAAAGCGCTCCATCGTGATTCCGATTCGAGCATGCACCATGCTGTCGTATAATATGCGAGATAATGTATGGTAACCCACAACCTGGCTCGCTGTGCTCCAGGGCTGCGCCGCAAGAGACCGTAGCAGGCCAGCCTTTTTCGTCGACGAAGCTGCAAAGTGCACGTGCGATTGTGCTACTATTTTTTGTATACGCCCAGTGTGAGAAATAAACAACATGTCCATACCCGCAAACACATCACTAGCAATCGTTTGTGGAGCAGGGAATGGAAATTATATTGCCGACACAGTAAACTTGCTTGTATGGTCTTCAACTTGTCATAATGCATGCCGATATGTACGCGACGACTTTTCTCTCGATATTTAGAATTTTTTCACTCCCGTCTTAGATTCTTTGACTGCTATGTTGGAGCCTTCACCCACCACCCCCATGTATTTTGATCCCTGATAGGTATATATAGGGTGTCCCAAAAAATATACAAGTTTTAAAATGCTTCGTTTGATCCAAAAATGCAGTAATTTTGTCACTAATGCTTCATTTCTTGTTGCAGAGACTCTGAAGTTTATTTTGATACCAAGAAAGCGCCAGAAAAATGCCAAGACTGACCGTACAACAACGGACGAAAATTGTTGAACTTTGGCACCAGACGAAGAGTGTCATACAGGTGCAACGTCTTTGCTCGAGACATTT
>NC_140973.1:9875915-9980915 GCF_056783735.1 Eptatretus burgeri | reverse complement strand
ATATATATATATGCCAAGTTTCAGGAAGTTTCGATAAAAACTGTAGGCTGTGAAACAAAAAAGTCCACAAGAACAACAACTGAGTAAGACTGAGAGATCCTCCACAAGGATCTAAAAAAAATAATTTGATGCACATGATACCTCTGGTTATGCAAGGTACCATATCCCTGTTTGCACTCAAAACAAAAATGTGATTTGAAAGTTTTGTGGATGGAGGTAAAATGAGGTATCGACGATTATTTTACTGGAATCGCACATGGTGTTACACCGTTACATGTCGATGCCCTCCCAGCGTACATTCCTGCACCGCAGCCTTGCCCGCAAGTAGCGTAACATGAAGTGTGCAAAGCCCTGCAGTATATCAATGCAGAACCAAGCTTCAGGTCCAGGTCGGATTCCTGCTCACATAACTAGGGGATTTGCATGTGAACTTTCAGGTCCAATAACCAATCTTCTCAATCCTTCCTTCACTTGAAGGAACTGTTCCCACTCAGTGGAAGAGAGCACTTGCAGTTCCAATTCCTAAATCAATTGGACCAGCATGAAACAAATTGAGAGCAGTGTCTTTAACTGACCCCTTTCTCAAAGGTAGCAGAGAATTTTGTATTAAAATGGTTAAGTGATCCAGGGGATAAAATTGACAGAAATCAGTATCCATGTTAACGGGTTTGTCTACTCAACATGACATTACCTCATTATTAAACTCAAGAATAATTTGTACGAGCATGCTGACAAACCATAAGTTTACAGCTCAGTGGTGGTAACTGATTTCTCTAATGCTTTTGATTTGATTGATCATAGATCTAAATGCAAGACTGGCTGTAATTCCTTAGATCTGAAGTTTCTTGAACCAAAGAAGCTAAAGTCTACGATTCAAGGGGTGCCTTGTCAGACAATAAGATCCTTATGCGTGGTGTACCTCAAGGTACAGGGAGAGGCCCCCTTTGCTGCCTCGTTCAGATCAATGATACAATGGCTCAAGTGGAACAGGCGGCAAAACCCATTTCAATTTTTAAGTACTCGTACACCCGTTCCTTATGAGAGTGGCAGCAAGGGTCGTGTTATTATCCTCTCTGGGCTATATAGAGATTATAGTAGATCTCGGCATGCTGCATGTGTGACAAGGAGGAATCGATTCGATTTTGATGAAGATCCGAATCTGGATACGAGAATTATTTAATTTTTAAAGTGATTCTTCACTATTGAGAGATAGGGCCAAAAACTATATAGTACTATATAGGTGGTCGTATGGCAGCTTAGCTGCCGGGGTAGCTATCATTTCTTGAAGCGCGACTATGTTGCTGATGCAGTGCCCCTCTAACTACACACACTGGAACTGGTACTCATTTCGCCGACCTCGGAAGGATGACAGGCTGAGTCAACCCCCCTGGTGTATTAATTCAGCGGCCGACGGGGCTTGAACTCAGGACCCGAGGATCCCAAGCCGCCACCCTAACCACTGAGCCAACACCAGGCTCATACTGTTTCGTGTGATATTTACCTCCGCCACCGAAGGTGAAGGAGGTTCTGTTTTCACCTCTTTCTCTCTGTTTATTATTTGCAAAATCGAAGATTTTTCAAGTATATTGGTCAGTCGATTTTGTTATTCTGTCTGTCGCCTTCAGGTCATAATTCTAAACCGATCGTCATGAAACTTTACCAAGTTGTCGAGGTGTCTCAACCGAGAAGCCTATTGATTTTTGAGGTCAAGGTCAAAGGTCATCTTTCTGAAATCGTCATTTATCATCCGATTGACTTGAAAATTGAACAATATTTGCATGTTACGTCACTCAATTTGGAAACAAACTATTTTTGAGGTCAAAAGGTCAAAGGTCAACTCGAGGTCAAGCTTCTAAAATCATCCAATTTTATTTGAAAAATTGTCAATTTTCATCCGATTGACTACAATTAAGCAGCAATTGCTCCGTCAATCGCTAAATTTGGAAACCAACTATTTTTGAGATAAAAATGTCAAAGGTCAACTCAAGGTCAAACTTCTAAAATAATCAATTTTCAACTGAAAAATCATCAATTTATATCCGATTAACTTGAAAATTGAACAAGATTTGCATAGTACGTCACTGAATTGGGAAAGCAACTATTTTTCATGTCAAAGGTCAACTCAAGGTCAAACTTCTAAAATCAATTTTTATCTGAGAAATTGTCAATTTTCATCGGATTAACCTGTAAATTAAGCAGCAATTGCATAGTGGTGAAACAGCAACCCTCACATCAATGAATTTGGAAACAAACTATTTTTGAGGTCAAAGGTCAACTCAAGGTCAAACTTCTAAAATCATCCATTTCAATCTGAAAAATAATCAATTTTCATCCAATTGACCTGAAATTTGATTAATATTGTGAATTTTAATCTTAATGAAATGGACAATTTGATATATCCATGGCAAGCTTTGGAGAGGGGGGTGGATTTTGCAAGTATTGTGCTCTGCACGACGTCTTTTTTGGGTCGCCGAAATAGGTGACCCTGATTGTCAGTAATTCTGTCTGTTTGTTTGGATGTTTGTTCGTTTGTCATCAGCATAATTGGTAGTAAACGTGGGTGGATTTTGACCAAACTCGGGTGGTAGGTACATCTTATGACCTAGTGCTTTGGTAATTGTGATGGTTGCTCGGGACGCTTTTGTTCCCGAGCAACAGCTGAAAAACCTTCAAAATCGGTACCGTTCACGCAAAATCAATTCCGAAAGCCATTATCCCACGTAGGCTTATGAAATTTTCCATGCATCATCTACAGGTGATGCTCTACCAAATATATTCCGTTTTTTGTGATATATGGAATAGTTTACCCGCAGCGCCCCCTACAAATGGGATATGCCCAAAAATTGGCAAAAATTGAAGGTCCCCTAGCGACCAGGTGAGTGCATCGATCTGAATGAAACTTTGCAGGTTCATAGCACGCAATGAGTGCTACAACTTTGCCTCAGGACATATTGACCGATATTGCTTAGGTCAGGGGTCAAAGGTCAATTAGTGCAAAAATCGATAATATGCGAGAGCTGGAGGTGCCTTCGCGCCAACTGCTACTCCTCCTAGGGTTATGGTCAGATGGTCATGAAAATTCACACTAATCATCTGGAATGCATTGTGCACAAACGATTGAGCCGGATTTTCGATTTATATCTTTGTTCACCCACAGCACCCCTCGAACTTTGGGGATTTCCGATATCAAACCGCATTTTCGGTACTTTTCATTCAAATTGATACCGAGTAGTTTTCAGTAGATGGAACTCGATGAGATTTGGTATGCATAATGTTAAGGTGATTCTCTATCCGCTATTTGACATCCATCTTGTTTATCTTATAGTTTCCAAATGGTAACCCTCTCAACTTGGGTGTCCTAGGGCCATTGAGCATTCCCGCTGAAAATTCAAAGTACACCAGCTCCAAGACGGTTGAACCGAATCGAATGAATCTTTACATGCTTATAGACCATAATGAGTACTACAACTTTACTCATTTGCATAATAACCTATCTCGAGTAGGTCAGGGGTCAAAGGTCAATGAGTGCATTTTTCGGGCAAAATGACCATTCAAAGCCCCCTTGCTCCTACACAGATTAACCAATACAAATGAAAGTTCATATGTACATAGTACACAATGAGTACTATAACTTTGCTTCAGAACATATTGACCTATCTCAGCTATGTCAGGGGTCAAAGGTCAATGACTGCATTTTTCGGTCAAAATAACCATTCAAAGCCCCCTTGCTCCTACACGCGTTAACCGATATGAATTAAAGTTCATAGGTACATAGTACACAATGAGTACTATAACTATGCTTCAGAACATGTTGACCTATCTTGGCTATGTCAGGGGTCAAAGGTCAATGAGTGCATTTTTCGGGAAAAAATGACCATTCAAAGTCCCCTTGATCCTACACGGGTTAACCGATACAAATGAAAGTTCATATGTACATAGTACACAATGAGTACTACAACTATGCTTCAGAACATATTGACCTATCTTGGCTATGTCAGGGGTCAAAGGTCAATGAGTGCATTTTTCGGGAAAAATGACCATTCAAAGCACCCTTGCTCCGACACGGATTAACCGATACGAATGAAAGTTCATTGGTACATAGTACTCAATGGGTACTACAACTTTGCTTCAGGACATATTGACCTATCTCGGCTAAGTCAGGGGTCAAAGGTCAATGAGTGCATTGTTCGGCAAAATGACCATTCAAAGCCCCCTTGCTCATACACGGGTTAACCGATTCAATTGCAATTTCGTAAGTACTTCGTACTAGATCAACTCAGATCAGGGGTCAAAGGTCATCGGATGCTCGGCGACCCATGGCCGCCTACCGGCTTGTCTTGTTTGTCTGTTTGTTTGTGTGCAAGATATCTCAAAAAGTTGTGGACGGATTCGGATGAAATTTTGTGGACAGGTTGGGTGTGTGACAAGGACGAACTGATTATATTTTGGTGAAGATCCACATCTGGATCTGATAATTTTTTCAGTGATTCTTTACCATTGAGAGATAGGGCTAAACGAATATATAGCACGATATCTCAAAAAGTTGTGGAGGGATTTGGATGAAACTTGGTGGGCATGTTGGGCGTGTGACGAGGACAAATTGTTTATATTAAATTTTGGCGAAGATCCGAATCCGATTCTGGATACGGGAATTATTTGATTTTTAAAGTTGTTCTTCACCATTGAGAGATCGGGCCAAAAACTATAACTAGCATGATATTTCAAAAATGTATTGGGCCCGATATGTTCTTGTGGATTTCATTGCGTGGAGGAGGTATGCGCTCTCCCAAGTGCCCTTCTAGTTACTTTTGTTTTTCGAAGCGACCTTGGAAAAAACGTCACGATTATCTATCTTAACATGGACTTTCAAAATTGGTCAAACAATAATAACATGAAATGGAATTTAGAAACATGTTTCGCATACAAGTTTGTTTTATGAAAAAAAAACCTGCCCCAGATATCAATTGACTTTGCATGTAGTAAATACTACTTGAGGAAGTTGAACAGCTTCAAATCTTCGGGATTACTATTTCAATGCTTTTTGAATGGAATTACTCATTCAGAATATTCTGTTTACAGGAAACTGTAAACTGTACTTGTTAAAACTGTTTAAAAAGTTCAATCTGTTTTGTGAAGATTTGATGATCATGGATAAAGGTGATGCGAGACATCTCCTATAATATACTGTCCCGGTCTAGAATGCTTCTGTCGAGGTGGATTTCCTCTTCTAGTAATTTTGTAATCAATCTGATTGAATACAGGCATTAATAAGAACTGTAATCTCATTTAATCTCATTATCCACTGGTTATTAATTGAACTCATATTAATACAACTCGTATTAATAGAACTCATATACTGGCGAGAAGAGGACCCGTAGGAAATGTAATCATCCAGGTCTTTGTAATTATTGTGCCTATTAAACAATGTGCTTGCTATTGATTTAACATGTATTTGTGAAAGTAATTAAACCCTATGACTTGGAGATGCTGTATGAGCTCCAGTCAACCTTAATTATATCGATTAAACATATCATTTGTTACCTGATATAACACAAATTCATTTTAGTTTGTAATTCAAATGAACATGTCCAGTGGCTCGTGTGTGCCTGCACATAAGGTTGTTATTTTAGCAAGTCTGGGAAACATGCCAGAGTGATAACAGAGTGGCAGATTCTCTTTGTTCTTTCAGCAGCTGCCTGAACTCAACTTTTGTTACTCCTTTTGCAACCCGGAGAGATGTTTGTGCTCTATTCTGATTGGTTGAGCTTGGGTCAGCTCCAGGCCTCACTTGCCTGACCACCTGATATGTTCTCCTCCCACCCCTTTTCTATGGGATACCCTTTCCTGCTTCTATGGGAACTCGCCACACTCGGCCTTATTTAATTAAATATCTATGGGAAAGTTAAAGCTGCAGCAATTGTTTCTCTTCTATCCTGTGTTTCTCCCACTTATTCCCTCCACCCATCCTTGCTCTAATCGAAGAGGGGTTGCTTTGAGATCCTTGTTAGTGAAGTTCATCGAATGTTATTCCGTGTTCTTCCTCCACGTACGTGAATAAAGATTCTACTTTGAAGCGCTGACCCTGGGTGGACATTGAGTACTTCCAGGACACTACCCTGACCGAATCTCAGATGAATGAGTTGGAAATAATTCAGAAAAGAGTCCTAAGAATGATCTTGGATCTATCTTATCATTATTATGACAAGGCCCAGCATGTCTGCAGGGTACAAACTCTGAAACAGCGCAGACTGGAAATTTGCGAAATAAATGGGGGAAAAAAAAACACGAGAGTCGATTCGAGTCGAGAAAAAAAACACTCACATTCAGACACTGGTTGGCCAATTATAGGTATGATCAGCCATGTTAACGCTCTTAGAAATTCACTCAAAACCTCCCAGATCTTGTGCAGAACAAGTAGGTATAAGATGGAGGAATTCCTTATTTTGTTTGGATATTGAATGAAATTTATCGAATTCCACCCAAATCCATGTAAAAAGTTTGGTTGTTTTTGAGTCACTGCTTGCTAAAATGTACACAATGTAGTTTTTAGCTCGCCTGTTCGAAGAACAGAGAGCTATAGCGATACCCCCGGCGTGAGCATCAGCGTCAGCGTGAGGGTGAAAATGTTAAAGTTTTTGGTGCAAGTTATTTCCTTTGTAATGTTTTTATCTACCACACTATTTTTTACTGATTACAATATACAAATACATATATTTTAACCAGAGAGTTGGTGTCAAAGCCTCCCAATGCTCACCTGTTTATACATTTATCGTGTTTAAAAGACTAGTCTAATAATATTTTTTTTATAAAGCATTGCAGTGAAATCTGATCCAAATAATTTTAAAGCAATATATGTATTTGTATATTGTAATCAGTAAAAAATAGTGTAGGAGATAAAAACATTAGAAAGGAAATAACTTGCACCAAAAACTTTAACATTTTCATGCTCACGCTGACGCTCATGCCGGGGGTATCGCTATAGCTCTCTGTTCTTTGAACAGGCGAGCTAGAAAACGATAAATGTATAAACAGGCGAGCATTGGGTGGCTTTGACACCAACTCTTTGGTTAACTATACTATGTATACATTATTGGCAGATGCAGCACTCCCTCGCTTTAAACGGGGGATGTGTTCCTGGAAAAGGGCGTTTAAAGCAAAATCGTTGAAAGCGAACCACTTTTAACATGGTGCAAAGGGAGATAAGTTCCAGACCATGTCCCAAAACCCAATACCGAACCGTTTTCTCACCAACTGACATGGAACACACAAATAACACAAAAATATACATTAATATAAATCAATATCACACCGTTTATATCAAATATTTGGTGTTAATACATAAATCGTTTAACTTTGAAACCGTTCAAAGCGAGGGAATACTGTACATCTTGTTCTTATTCCTCTGTGAACTTGTTTCAAGTGTTGAATGTTTGAAATAGACCACAAAATGAAAATGATGAGATTAACTTTGAATGCAAGTCCGATTCACATTTGAGTTAGAAGGGTTCGACGATACAAATCGGTCTCCATTGATTTATGCTACACGTCTTCTTCTTCGTCACCATCTATATACAATTTTAAAAACATAAAAAGGAGGTACTCTACTTTGCTCATCTCAAAGTTTCTTTAGTAGCATGGTCAACCAAAATTAAAACCAAGTTATGCAAAAATTATGTACTTATTCAATGATGCAAATCATGGATCAGTTGGCACTCGTGCTGTATGTTTTCCCAATGAATTGGGTACCATTGTCGGACACTATCTCTACAAGCGCTCTGAGAAGACCGAATGTTGATGCGATGATTTGTGCACAATTGATGTGCTTGAGGTTTGCGATAATAATTATGAAAGTTTGCTTCTTATTTTATCTTTTCTTCTCAAACTTGCAACGTGTTTTGATTTGTCTGGGATACAAGTACACCATTCAGACGTAATAAGAGCACAGGCTTCCCCGCTGCGGAGCAGGTACTAAATCCAAGGAGATTCGATTTTGCATAGCTACTGTTCGCATAACATTCATTTCAATATTAACATCTGCTAAACTATCCACAGTTTCATTTCCAAGCAGTTCCAAAGCAGCTGCCGTTTTAAATAAATTATTTATTTATCTATTTATTCCCAGCTACCTTAGCACTTACATACTTAGGAAAGATGATCATAAAGGCCAAGTCAGTGTTAAAAATACCCCACTTGCATCATTACAAAATTTGAAATGGGGAATGGAAAAGTATATGTACATGTGGTACCACATAACCCAAAAAGCATGCATCTGTCCAATTAATCAGAAGCCATGCATAGGCTCGGTTTCCACAAATAAAATAGGTATTATTCAATGCTACTTGTGGTCTCATTGCACGATTTAAAATAATATAACTCTTACACTCTGACTTACTTAACATTCTTTTCTCCGATGCCTTCTGCACTCGGCATAATTCTGGTTTATCTTTAGTTTATCTTACCACAAAATATGGAGGCATTTTACTTCAATTAAAATTAGGCTAGTACCAGCTACTAATCAGTGAGAGCAATACAATTACAATGCAAGGTACAATTCCTATTTCCAGTAATTGATTTAATAATTGTTATTTGGTCAAGCAGTTAAGTCCATGAGCCAGACCTCAAAATTTCGGGTATCATTACCAAAAAGGGGAACAGACCCCACCACGATTTTTCGTTGGCTTGATTCCTCAAGTGTCCGAAATCAGTTGATGGACTTGCAAGGAAGGGAGCTCAATGACCTTTTGGCGGCTATCTTCAAAAATTCCCGCCGTTATTTCACCAAAATGGAGGAAATTGGAAAAATACCCACAACTCACCTCCAGAATGTCCTATGGACATGCGGTTTGGCTTAAAATGATTGTAAGAACATTCTACATCTGCTAATATATAGTTTTTTGCTACAGTATGTTCCAAAATTCGAAATTTCTCCCAAAAAGTGGCATTTTTAGGTTTTTTTGCTATATGTTATCAGAAGTTTTCTGCCAATTAATATTCAAATATATCTAAGCTGATTTTTTACCTTGGTCACCTATAGTGGTTCATAAGGCATTCAAAGAAAGTCAAATATAAAGTTATCTGAACTTCACACGATTCTATAGATACGTTTTGTGGCATGCTCCTATTTGCTGTTTTCAGCTTTTTGGGGTAGCGGTAAACTGATATCAATAAAACTTTTCACAACACTCCACATAACAGTTTTTTATCAGAATAAAATGCAGGAATTCATGCTCATGAATTACCCTGTATGAACTGTTAACAGTCACTCATAGCTGGCAGCCCCTTGGCCTGGATTTCGGATAATGGAAGGAAAATTTGGAGGATTCGTATTGTCTTCTCCCTCTGGCAGCCCAAGCCCCCCCCCCCAGGGGTTGACACTTGGATGTGTGCAAGATCTGGGTAGCCCACGGCACCCATGGAAGATTTACCATCAATAACAACAACAAAAATCTACAATTTCAAAAAAAAATAATAATAAATGAATCTTAACGTAAAAGTAGTTGCTTGTGAGCAAATGGCGGGCAAGGTCATGACATTTGGTAACAATCCTGGACTCATTGGTGCTTTAACCCATTTTAAGCACTGTCCAGATGAGGAGGGTGAGTATACTGATTCTGGCTCACTTTTCCCCATGTAAGTGAATGGGGGATTTTTCAGCGATTCATATTTTTTTCCCTAAAAAAATAAACCCCCTTTTTAGCCCAAGGTATATTTATTTGTCTCCCCTTTTAACCTAGGGGCACTCTCTTCAAATAACCAATGCAACAAGATAAAGATTTGTTCAAGTATTAAAGTAGTAATGTGATTTGTTAAAGGTGATTCTGAAGAAATATCTGAAACATGTAAGCCTCGGGACACTCTTTTTCAAATAACCAATGCATATTGTTTCGCTCACTCATTGAACCTATAAACATTTGTTCATTCTCAAATTCCTTCAATAGTTTAATTTTCTTTGCACAATAATCCCCATCTAAAATATTTTAAAATAAAACATTTGAATCTTTATATTTTTCAAGATACCCCTTTTGTGTCATTATGAAATGATATACTTCTCTTAATGATCTCATCTGACCACCTCCTGAGTTGCATATCATTTTTGTACATAAACAACACCATAAAAAAAGTTTTGTTTCAAATGTTTTCAGTTCGTGCCGTGAAAATGAGGAAGTGTTTTTCGACACGGTCGTGCTGTGAAAATGAGTAAGTGTTTTTGGACAGTCATGCTGTGAAAAAATAGGAACTATTCTGTGAGACAAGGCCTCGTGTTTATATATACTAACTCAGAACACGAACAGGCTTTTAAACATTAGTTTAATCAAAATCATTTTAGGGCATTTTAAGTTTGTTTTGAAAATGATTCATACAATTTGAGAATATATCACCCAATTATTTTCCAAGCTGTCTCGCCCGAAGCGTCATTTCCTGTGGCCACACCCGATGATTAGGCAATTTCCTCATCGTTGCCTTATAAGTGATTTGCCAGACAAAGTTTCTGCCAGACGGGATTTTCATTTTTACAACTGAGACATGAGCGATCTTTCTTCCGCGAACAAAACAGCTCAACACAAAGTTGGTAAGCTTGTGTATGGGTTCCTCTTTGAACGATGAAGCAATTGATTATCAATTAAATCGTGATAATTCTGATATATATATATTTTTTTCCTGGCAGGTCCTTGGAAGAAGAGCAGTTTACATATCACGACGAGGTGCATGAAATTAATGCTCTTATTGAAGAGGTCAATCATCTTAGAAGAGAATTATAAAACTTTTTTAATGACTGACATGACGTCTTATCACGGCCTCTGATCTTTATGCCATCTTCTACCAATGGTAAAAAAACTGAGACATGGACTCACTCTCTTCCAATGAAGATAACAGCTCACTACAAAGTTGGTAAGTTTGTGTATGGTTTCCTCTTTGAATGATGAAGCAATTGATTATAAGTTAAATCGTGATAATGCGAAAATATATATTTTTTCTTGGCAGGTCCTTGGAAGAAGTGGAGTTTACATATCACGATGAGGTGCATGAAATTAATGCTCTTATTGAAGACGTCAATGATCTTAGAAGAGAATTGAAAAACATTTTTAATGAATGGTACGAAGTCTTATCACGGCCTCTGATCTCGAATGAATTAAACCAACGGTGAGACACGTGTGTGTGTGTCTCTGTCCCTGTCTGTTTGTCTCTCTCTATCTCTCCCTGCCTGTCTCTTTGTATCTCTCTCTCTCTGTCTGTCTTTCTACCTACCTCTCTCTGTCTGTCTCTCCATCTATACCCTTGACTCATTATTTTATTTTTTTCTCAGCTCGATCACACAACATAAGCTGTTGAAGCAATCTGGTACAACACATGATTTTCTGGAGGTAAATGTTTCTGAATTATTATTTAGTTATTTGTTTATTTATTCTTTTATTAATATCACTCTCTCTTTGGAATGTCGCCTTATGTTGGTTGCATCATTAGTTTGGACGCGGTTATGCCAGTACACTGGAATTCATTTTATTGGCCTCGGAAGGATGACAGGCTGAGTCGGCCTCCTGGTGTGTTAATTCAGTGGTCAACGAGGCTTGAACTTAGAACCAACACCAGGCTTATTAATATTACCATGTAATTATCTTTATAAAACCTAATTATGATCCACTTTTTGTTTCAAAACAGAATATGGTGTCTGAGTTTCGAAATCACAAGACATCTGAAGAAGATTGCTGGGAAAGATAAAACATTCTCGCAAATGAATATTTAATATTTTCAATTTTGATTAATTATATTTGTTTTGTTTACAATTACTTGATTTTGAATTTCAAAAAAAGAATCAAGACATGAAGGAGAGGGAGGGGGGAGGGAGGGGGGGGTAGGTGCGCTCCCCCAACGACCCATCACCCCCTCATCCCACCCCCTCCCCTCCCCATGTGTGTGTGGGGAAGGGTGGGGGTGGGATGAGGGAGGTGGTGGGTCAAAGGTGGGGGCGCACAGGGGGGATGTGGGGGGTGGGGCTTGTGGGGGGGGGGCTTGTGTGGGTGGGGTTGATGTGGGCGGGGCTTCGGTGGGGCTTGTGTGGGCGGGGCGTGTGTGGGCGAGGCTTGTGTGGGAGGGGTTTATGTGGATGGGGCTTCGGTGGGGTTTGTGTGGGCAGGGTTTATGTGGGTGAAGCTTGTGTGGGAGGGGTTTATGTGGGCAGGGTTTATGTGGGTGGGGCTTGTGTGGGCAGGGTTTATGTGAGAGGGGTTTATGTGGATGAGGCTTATGGGGTTTGTGTGGATAAATGGATGGGTGGAGAGATGGGTGGATGGATGGAGCTTGTGTGGATGTGTGGATAATTTTTTAATTAAATAAACATGTGTGTGGGGAACTAATTAACTAATCACTAATTATGTGAATATGATGAATGTGGGTGGAGCTTGTGGTGGAGCTTGTGTGGGGTGGGGTATTTGTGTGGAGCTTGTGGGGGGTTTGTGTATGGTGGGGTTTGTGTGGGGTGGGGTTTGTGTGGAGCTTGTGTGGGGTGGGGTTTATGTGGGTGGGGTTTGTGTGGGCGGAGTCAAAAAATTTCAATTTATCTTTGTCTTTTATAATCCCTGTGAATAAAATGAACCTAAAATCTCTTCCCCTTCCAAATCATATATCTTATAAGTCCAAGGAACCGTATCTATTACATAAACAATTTTTAAAAGTTCGTTCGTCCATCGTTTACTATAACTTTTTTCAAAATGAGATTTCCACCTATATATTCTTACGATATCACCAACTTTGAACTTAGGTTTTCTGACATTAATCTCTTTTTCATATTTTAATTTTGTAAATGTTTCTGATGGTTTCATATTTGTTGACGTGTGAATCGTGTTATTATACTTATCCACAATATCCTGAATAAAAGATGACCATTGTTGTGAACCGAGTTCTGTGAATTTTTTATATAGTCTCTCTTTTAAGGTACGATTAAAACGTTCAACAACAACGGCCTTCCCTTCATTAAAGGTACTGTATAATGTAATACTCTTATTTTTTAGAGAATTCATAAATGTCTTGTTATAAAACTCTCTACCCTCATCAGTCCACAATTTTTTAGGTTTTCTCTTACTTTTATTAAATATCTGTTGAAAGGCTAACATAAGAGTATTACCTGTTTTGTTTTTTAATGGGACAACCCATGCGTATCTACTCCTCAAATCAATAACTGTTAAAGCATACTTGTACCCCTTATCATTATTGAGTTTAATCAAATCAGCAGACCAGATATAATCTACTTCCTTGGAATAAACTTTCCTTCTCTGAAACTTTGTGAATATTGGTTTATGTAATTCATCAGCTAATTGCTCTTCAATCTTAATGACATCATTAGAGCCTATAAGTTTTTTGAATTTCCAAGTCCAAGTTTCAATTTAGCACTGATCATCTTTTTCACGATGAACCTATCAACTTTTTTTCTCAAGGTTGGATTTTGTATCAGAGACAAATTATACAACATTTCTCTGTCGGCTTCATGCTTTTCTTCCAAAGTTGCGGAATTCCCATAATCAATATCGTGTCTCATGCACACTTCATCGACTCTATTGATGGGCTCACTCCAGGATTTAGGATTGTCTGCCTCATCTAATCTTTTATCCAAGTTTGTGCCTGGACCCTAGAAAGAATACCCTAGTAGATGTAATTCCCCTGGTATTCCAGTAGTTGTAAATTTACTTCCTGATAAAAACTTTTGTTTATCTCCTTCGAGTTTGTGTTTGGAGATAAATTGATTTTTTTTTGAACCACACACCGAACATATACCTTTTTGTATAACCCTGTTATTTTTACTTTTAAAATATGAAATATTTTAGTATTAGTTTTCTTTTTACATTTGAGACAATAACTCATTTAATTATGAGAAAAATTCCGACAGAGTGCAAAAACCTTTTTAGTTTCCAACATGCACATTTGAATCTTAATTTTTAAAACATAAAGAATCATTAGAAATGCCTTCACTCTCTCCTCCATTTATTTAAGAAAAAACAAACAAAAAAAAAAACACTTTAATTAACATCAATATCCTCTCCATGAAAACGATGTCAACGGTCTTGTCGAAAATACTGCTAATAGACTTGTCAATTATTTGTTTTCCTCCTCGGTGGGTTGAGTTATTTTCTGTAATACCATCAATCTTTTTCTAATCTCACTGGTTTCCATATTTTCATATTTATTTAGTCTCGCTCTTTCCTCCCTCTCCTTCTCCCTCTCCTTCTCTCTCTTCTCCCTCTCCTCCCTATCCTTCTCTCTCTTCTCCCTCTCCTCCCTCTCCTTCTCTCTCTTCTCCCTCTCCTCCCTCTCCTCCTTCTCCCTCTCCTTCTCTCTCTTCTCCCTCTCCTTCTCTTTCTTCTCCCTCTCCTCTCTCTTCTCCTTTTCCTCCTCTTCCCTCTCTTCTTCAACTCCTTCCTCATCCCTTACTATCCTTGAATCACTTATACCCCATAGAATATATATCATACATATATTCATCAGAATTTCTTGTTATTCCTGTATCCAAAATAATTTTTTTTACAACTTGAAACCAATAAAATTTCTTTTGAATTTCTAAAAGAGTCTTACCTTTTCTTAACTTTATAATTTTTTCATTATTTAACATTCTAATTAAATCTAAAGTTGGCAGTTTATCAACATCAGCATAATGCGAATCTTTTATTGAAAATACCTCATTTTTATGTTGTAGAACATATTTATTAAAATACCGAATACCCTTTTCTTGAAGGTATGCTTGGACACAGAAATGATAATTTTCTTGAAGCCTTCTTGCCGTCATTTATGTATTAGAAATATATGTCAGAATAATATGATGACACGAAACACCTCCCCATCTTCCCATAGTTAAATCATTTTGTATTTCCTTACTTATTATATATAATCCTGTTTTTTCTGTTTTCATGATATAAACTAGAGCAAAACCATTATTATATTTACCCTAATTAAATTCTTTTATTTGTTGTTTACGAATCGTGGCTCCACAAAACTCATTCTCCATACCAAGTGGATAATATTCTTCCTTACGAGACTGATTTAATTGTTCCAGGTCTTCAAAGTCAATTTTAAATGACCAATTATACCCTAAATCATTCATATCATACCCCCATTGTTCTATTCTCATGCAAACGATACGCCCTTCTTTATAAAAATTGATTTTAATTCGAACTGTGAATTCTGTATGACCTGGAGATAAAATCAACACTTCTGTATCTTTGGAATACACGGCCGTTTTATTTAAGGATATATATTGTGATAAATCGCTTAATCTCACCAAGTCATTCGCGTCAGTCGGGCTTGGATAATTTTTTATTTATAAGCATTTTTCACATTAATATTTTTGGTTATATTATATTTATGTCGTTCAGCCTTTGCCTTTGTGTAATAATTTGATAAATCAATATCCAGTTCTTGGGATACACCAAAGATAGAACCATCTTTCCCAACATAAGTCATTTTTATTAGATTAAAAATAATGTCATAAAAAAATTATTTTTGTTGAGTTGAAATAACACATCAAGACATAATTGACCACAACACTTGGAATTTAATTCTTGGACTTGAAATGTTTGAAAAACACCATTCTGTAAGAATTTTATGACTTCAACAGGTGGTGGAAGACCAAAACTATCAAAATAATATTTGTCTTGATTATTAAAAATACAAACCCAATGAGAACCGTTCCCATTATTATCTTCTAAGTTCATAATAATATTCTTTGTATGTTTAGGCACGTTTGTTAATTCATCTCTCATACATATAACCACATTATGAATTTTTAATTTCTTACAATATTTGACAAGTTGTAAATTTGATGTTGTATTCCTTCCAAATTCTTTAAACCACTCATCAATACTCATTTATTTATGAGAAAGAGAAATCCATTACCCCTTTTAGTTAATTTTACACCTGCTTGTGCGATAGAAGAAAGCATATCTCCAACTAACAATCTCGCTTTATCAGGCAAACCTTCATGTTTTTCAGCAAAATCTACAATTGCGCCACTTCCACGAATTTGTTTCTCCAACTCTTTGTTATGTCTTTCCAATTATTTTTGAGCCCGGAGTTGAGCCTTCCTTTCGTTGGCAGTTTTCACCGCTGTTGATATACCACCCGTCAATGCTCCAAGCGCACTTAAACCAGCAAATAAAGGAATTAGAAGTGGGAGAAATCCTCCACTCATCTCTCTTATTGAATATTTTTTCAACATTGGTTTTGTCATTTTAATTTTAAGTGATCCAGTGTCGTTCAATATTTTAACCTGTTCTCTTGTGAGCAAAACATCAATTCTCACTGCTCCTTTTCTCTGAATTGTATTAACGTTAATCGTACAAGGCTTTTGATTTTGAACACAAGATGATAGTTTATGAAGATTGATTTGATTAACATATACCCCAGTTGGTACTTTGCCACTCATTTATTTAACAAAAAATTATGTGAGACTAATCATAACACCATTATCTGGATTAATCTGTAATTCTGTTTCTTCCAAAAGCAAACAATATGCATCAACTTCTTCACTCTCTCCTCTTTCAATGTATAGGGAAGTATCCACTCGATTAGACTTTATAGTTTCCTTTTGAGCGCTCAGGTCAAACGCATAGATTGTATACAAACTTTTAAATGCTGTCATATCCAAAATAGGTTCTTTATTTCCATTACTTTCACACACCTTTTGGTAAGACTTGTATGCTTCAGCAAAATCATTTTTTCCCAATTAATTTCCAATCGATCTCGTGGGTAAAATGTTACATCTAGAGAAACACGAAGTTGTTTCACCTTAGCATTATCACTCAATGCATTATTCTTATCAGTCACAGTATCACCATCTGGCTTTTTAAAAATGATCCACAGATATCGTGACTTTCCTTCCAGAACACCCAAATTCCACGTGGAAGTGGCTTGGTTTAGTTTAACGTGTTGACATCTTCTTTTGAGGTATGATACACTGAGTGGTTTCTTTGAGTTAAGTCTTCTGTTCAGCATCTCTTCTGTTTTAAGATTAGGAGTATATTCACTAATATAGCAACTCATTTCATCAACTACAAATTTATTCTGCTCACCAAAAGCACGAGCAACACCAAAAAGCAATCTATTTTCATTATCATTCCTTTGGAGTTGAAATATAATTTTAAGACCATATAGAACTTTATCATGATCACAAAATCCAAATATACCTTTCAGAGGAACTGCCACAGTAAAACTATTAACTGCTTTTGTATCATCATTATACGCTCCTTTCCTTTGAGTATATCCAGGGTCTGTGGTTGTTCCCGTTGACATATCAGGAATAAAACCTTCGACAGACCCCTTTCCCATTCTATCACTGAATGTATAGAGTGTAAATTTCATCATTTCAGATACAGCAGAGACATAATCAACCGCTTCAACTTCTTGTGTTCCAATGTACAAACGCACACTATCAAACATTTCCAGAAGAAATCATTTACGAGTGTAGCGTTTGTGTTATTCCCACCCTTAGTGAATTTAAATTTACACAACAAGAAACTTTCGGATGGATTCAAATAGATTTGTTGATTATTTATTTCAAAACTTTTTGTACCATTTGCATTCCAGTCTGTTCCAGTTATTGCATTTACCTTGAAGTAATCTTCTTTTTTAGTGGAGTTTGAGATGATAATAGTATCATCCAAATCATAGATACTATCAATTGCTTCTATACTTGTATTTATTTAGGAAAAAAGATGTTAAAACTTTTGAAACCCTGACCCAAGTATTTTAATTATTTTCTGTCATTCTTGGGGGGACAACTGAGTTTTATCTTTTTAAATTTCTTTAATTGCTTGTAATTTATGAGATTCCTTTTGGGCATCTTTTATGCTCTTTACAGCACCTGCTACATTTCCCACAGCAGAAGCAGTTGAACCAATTCGGTCTTTATGTTTAAGAATAGTTGAACCGATACCCATTAGAGTATCAATTATCCCATCTC
Organism: Eptatretus burgeri; assembly: GCF_056783735.1. Taxonomy (NCBI): domain Eukaryota; kingdom Metazoa; phylum Chordata; class Myxini; order Myxiniformes; family Myxinidae; genus Eptatretus; species Eptatretus burgeri. Next base: position 9,962,971 of record NC_140973.1, on the reverse strand, counting down.
CTCTAAATTGATGTCCAACACCCCTTTGTCTCTTAGGTTTATAGTATCCTCTACCAAGATACATACCTTCACCCTTGTAGTATGGGGAAAAGAACATCCCATCCCCTGTAATTATTTTATATTTTCCCAACTCGTGTTTCCTCACAATAACCATCGTATTTATTTATTGGAAAACTTCATGTAGGTGAATTCTGATGGATATAACTTCTCCATTAAAAGAAATCATTCGATTATCTTGGTCGGTTATCCTAAAATTTACTCTGTGTATGGTTTTTTCCTGACACAGGGAGATAAACCAAATTTTTGGGTTCCATATGGAATTTATAACCAATTGGGGTTGAGTATGCACTGAATGAAAATATTGAATTTGTTTTTATTCCATCATTATAAGCACCATCAATCAAATCACAGTGAATTAACACCGAGTTTATTCCTGAGGATATTTGAATGACATTATCACTGTAAAACGGCCCATTAGTTTCAATCATTTTTGAGGAGAAACCCAATAACTCTCTAAATGAATTATCAATTGTGAAATCAACCTTGTAGTTATTTTTAACTTTAATCGTTGATTTTGAAGTATGTTTTTGAATGTCTATAACAATATTTTTTGGTTCATCACCCTGTTCCTTCATAAGACGAGCAATTTCGGAAGATATTTGAGAATATCATATGCTCCGGGTGAGACTGTTATCGTTTTGTATCCACTTCCGGGATTATAACTAAACTTGTCATTTTTATCAGTTATATTAAATAAGGTATTATAAGTTTCCATGGACAATAAAGATGCCTCATATTCTTTTGTTGGGTCAAGTTGTGGCGGGTATGGGAATGAAGATGTGTGGTTGCTTGTTGTGAAATTAAAACTCAGGATTGTGCTTCTCATCTTATTTAATATGAGATAAAATGTCTTTATATTGACATTTATTAATTATTTTCATGTTCATCAACTGGTCTAAAATGGCTGATGCTTCATTAAAACAATTGTTATTTCCAGCCTTCTTCCTACCTAACAACAATAACAGTCTATCAACTAATTGCGATGGGTCATTTGGAAGAAAACTAATACCTGAACCAACGATACTTAAAGCCTGAATAATGTGTTTCTCCTCATTTTTCTGACTTTTACCAGAAATACTAACCCTATAATTTAGAGTGTTCAGCAGATCAATATATACTCTATCATCATTATTTTTCATATCCAATGGTTTATCAATATACTTTGATTCATCCCTCACAGTTGAACCTTGTCTTCCATCTTTTGTGAGAAGAAACATGAATCTCGGAGTTAGTTTAACAGGGGGTTGAGCAGAACCCAAGAACCTTAATTCATCATTGAATATCAATACCTTTTCTTGAACAAGATGAAATATTGCTGGTTGTTCTGTTGGAATGAGTCCTGCTTTGGTTTTTGAATCCGCTGAATATTCATTGTTTTGAAGAGCATTCACAATATAATCAGGGGGTCGATTAATCTCTTCCAGTTGTTGAAATAAACCTTCGTCATCATATTCTAATTCTCCTAAATGCTCTAATTCTTCCTTCGTCATTTGATCAAAATCTTTGAACATTTGAAGTTTTTTAGGAGTATATTCTACTGTGGGAACTGTGGAAACATCTTTCATTTTTTCTTGAGAAGTTTTTAAAAGTGGTTTAAAAAATTTCTCTCGTTTTCTTTCAAATGCTTCTTCGCCCGTTAGTTTTTGTCTGCGTTTCTTCTTTATGTCTCCCTGTTGTTTTACAACTTTTGAAACCAACTCTTGATGTTCCCTAAATCTTCTTGCTCTTTCTTTTGCATCCATTTATTTATTGAAAAATATAATTTAACATCTCATCTTGTTTCACAACAATATATTTATATTTTTCAGTCGTGTGTTTCATGTAATCCCCAAATTCCTTTTTACTACACAATGTAGAACAATTGTCTCTCCAAAAATTGTTTATATCTATTGAATTTAACTTGAATAAAATAAAAGTATTAGTATTGTTTCTGATGGAACGACGAGGAAGTTGAAAGTACGATTGACTAAGATAAATACAATTACAAGAAGAATGTCTCCCTCTTGTGTAGTAGCTGTCCATTACTGTTTGGTTTCTCTCATAAACACAATCATCAAAGATAACGAGGTTCTTTTTAGATTTATCCAAATCTTGGGGAGACTGTATATCATCCGTATTATCACTAAGAACACAAGTTATCGGTTTTGATTTCTTTTTACATCTCTGTGTATCACAAAATAGTTGTATTATATCTTCAATGTTATAATCATTTAGGTTTTTTTGAAGTTTAAATAAACCGATTATATCTTCTTTTTGAAGACCAGCATTAAAACCTTTTGAGAGTAGTTGATACGCTGGTTGAAAACTCGACTTTGTGAAAATTATTAAATTTTCATAATCTAAAAAGTTGGGAGTAAGGAGCATCTTTAAAAGTAAGCAGGTTTTTCCACATCCACTTGAACCAACTATGAGGCATCTTAATGAATTTGGGAGATTTTTATGGTTGTTAAATTTTATCTTATTTTCCCAAATGGGTAAAAAATCATTCATTTAAATATTTGGAAAACAGGATATTTAATTTATTATTGGCTTTTTTAGAAACTCTCTATTTTATCCTAAGTTCAGGTTTAATTTCAAGATAATCCATTATTTTATTTATGCAATATCTTCTGTTGATATTTCCCTGAAAATCACATCCATGAATAATATATAACAACAATCCTTTGAACATTTCTCGAATACGTTCAGTTTCTTCCCTTGTAAGGAAAGGTGTGTTATCACCCTCATACTTTACATTCATTTCTCTAATCAATCTTGTAAAGTAATTCATTTTTGGTGTAAATCTAAAAGAATTATTTTCCTTTTTATATTTTTTATCATCATTAATTAGAAGATAATCACAGAATATACATTGTTTATAGGCTTTTGACTCTGTGTTTAATCCCCATCTTTCACACGCAGGACAATTCTCAAATTTGTCATATGGAGAATCAGGGAATTCAAGAGGCTCAAAATCGAGTAAACTATTCATATTTATAAAGTAAAACTTTACTTAAACTGAAATTCATCTTCGATACTTTCAGAATCATCTATACTTTCATAACTATCGTTTGAACACAAACTCTCGGTATCATAACTATCGTTTGAATGCAAACTCTCGGTATCATAATCACTCTCATAATCTTCAAAATCTTCAGTTGAATATTGACTCATATTTACTTAGTCAAAAAAAACATTACCATCGATATCGATATACTTTTTTTCATGAACAGATTCAACTGCTACATTTTTTATATTAAAGGTAATTTTAAAATGATCCTCAACTACAATTGAACGAAATGTCATTTCACCTGACATATTAACATCCTTTATTTCATCAGGATTTATATCTTTAGGGTTGTTGAAAAAAATACAAATTTCTCCTTGCATATTACAGATGGTCTTATCTTTTCTTTCTAAAGTTTCATCCATAAGGTTTTTATTTTTTGATACTTTTTCTTGTTTCATTGCATTTTCTAGTTTTGAATATATTGCCAGAAGGAGAGGAGAAACTTTTGTTAGAGATACTTTAATTGATGTTCTTCCAGGTATACTAAAAGCCCTTCCACTGAAGGAAATTGAAGAACTCATATTATTCGCCATAATTGTTTTTATCCAATAGTTGTTATATTTATCTTTGTTCAATTTTACATCCTTGACATATTTCTCAGTATCTTTAACAAATGAAGAGATTGATTGAAACTTGTCTTTTGTGTCTTGCAACATTGTATTTATTAAGTGAAAAAGTTGGAGGATAAAATGGTTTTAAGCACAGATTCACTAACAAATTAAACAAAATTTTCATGAAGAAAATTTTAGTTTAAGCAAAGTTTTATTGTATAAATATGGTGAATACAACGTACTGCGATGTTTGTAATCATAAATATAAATATTATAAAAAACACCTTCAAACCAACAAACACACATTCAATCTTTTCAAACAAATATCTCCTCTTGAGTTGGAAAGAAAACATTGTGATATCTGCTCAAAGGATGTTTTGAAGAGTAGTTATAATAGACATCTTCAATCACAAAAACACAAGAAAAATGAGTTTAAAGTAAAGGGAGACCATTATATTGAAAACACTGATGGGGCATTTAAAGGGCATATAAAAAAAAATTTCAATTTGGAGAACCGGTCCATCATCAATAGCTGAATCAATTGAAATAGTGAAACCTGATGTTGAAAAAGTTATTAAAAAGACATTAAAAGAAATGAAAACTTTAAAGTTTTATATGGGAGTGAAAAATGAATATGAAAAGACAAGTTGAAGAACAAACTCCTTATATGAGAACAGATCTTCATTTTATAACATCATTTCAAGATTTTTTGAATAGTGGGGTTTATGAAGAACTATCAAGACAAGAGGAGGATGTTGATAATACAGTGGTAGGAAGTGGATTCAATATTTTAAAAAATCATCTTTTTCGATATACACATTCTAAACTCAAACCCTCTTAAAGCTTCTTCTTTTATTGAATTACCAAAAGAAATAAAACTAAAGAAGGCAGTTGTTAATATTAAGAACAATGATAAAAAAAATGTTTTCTCTGGTCTGTTCTTGCTCACTTATATCCACCAAAATGTAATTCAGAAAGAGTAAAACAATATATGAAATATGAGAATACCTAGGACATTAAAGATTTAAAATTCCCAATGCCACTAACAGATATTCCTAAATTTGAGAAAAAGAATAATCTTTTTATTAATGTATATGGATTAACGGATACAAACAAAGTTCAAATATTAAAAATTTCAAACAACGATAAAAATGAAGAAACACACATTGATCTTTTATATTTTAGTGTTGGAAAGAATTCACATTACACATACATCAATAATTTATCAAGATTAATCTCTTCTCAGGTATTCAGAACAGCAAACAAAATATATCCTTGTAAGCGATGTCTTAATTCATTTCATACAAAAGAATGATTAGAACATTCAAAATATTGTAGTAATCATAAATCAGCTGTAATTACAATGCCTAAACCTGGTGAAAAGATTTCTTTTCAAGATTATAATAAATGTATCATGCACCCATTTGTAATATACGCTGATTTTGAATGTATCCTAAAAAAGATAAATACTGCTTTTCCTAATCCAAAAGAATTGCATACAAATAAATATCAAAAACATATTCCTTGTGGTTTCTGTTATTATATCAAATCATCTGTTGGAGAAAAGTACAATAAACTTGAACATTATAGTGGAAAAAAGCTTCACAAGAGTTGGTAAAATGATTAGAAAAGGATTGTATAAGACTAACTAAATAAATGAAAGAAACAAATGAACCGATGAAATTAACCAAAGAAGAAAAATTAGAATTTAGAAAGAACAATATCTGTCATATTTGTGAGGAGGAAATTGAGGAGTCTAAAGTTAGGGATCATTGTCATCTCACTGGTAAAGATAGAGGTCCCGCTCATTCCTGTTGTAATCTTGATTATAAATTTCCTTCTTTTATTCCAGTCTTTCTTCACAACAGCACCAACTATGATACACATCTATTTATAAATGAACTTTCAAAAACACCAGGGAATATTTCTGCCATAACAAACACAAGTCACAAGTATATTTCATTTACAAAAATGATATTCACAAAACCTTTAACTCGTATTAGGTTTCTAGATTCTTACAAATTTATGGGAACACCACTAGCCAACCTAGCATCAAATCTAAGCTCCACGGGCTCTTTTCCAAATCTTAATTCATTCTTTCCAAAAGAGGAAATTCTCACTAAAGAGGAAATTCAGATTAAAGAGAGAATTCAAAGTAAACAGGAAATTCTAATTAATGAGGAAATTAATGAAGAAATTCTAATTATAAAAAAAATTTGAACAATGAATGAAATTCTAACTAAAGAGGAAATTCTGATTATAGATGAAATTCTGATTAAAGAGGGAATTCTAACTGGAGAGGAAATTCAAACAAGAAATGAAATTCAAAGTAAAGAGAAAATTTTTACAAGGGAATTTATCCTTATGATTATAGGGATTCATTTATGAGATTTAAAGAAACACAACTCCCTTCAAAAGAAAGTTTCTATAATAACCTTTATGAAGAAGAGATAAGTGATAAGGAATATAAACACGCACAAGAAATTTGGAAAATATTTAAGATAAAGAAGCTTGGAGAATATCATGATTTGTATCTAAAAACAGATGTTTTATTGTTTGCTGATGTGTTTGAAGCTTTTAGATCACTCTGTCATAATAAAAATTGTTATGGATTAGATCCTGCCCACTATTTCAAAGCTCCTGGTTTAGCTTGGAGTGCAATGTTGAAAATGACAAAACAAGATATAGATTTAATCAGTGATGTAGATATGCTTTTGATTATTGAGAAGTCGAAGAGAGGTGGAATATCACAAGTATGTTCAAAAAGATATGCCAAAGCAAATAATAAATATCTTCCAAATTATGAGAGTGAAAAAGAGTAATTATTTGATGTATTTTGATGCGAATAATTTGTATGGATGGACAATGTCTCAATCTCTGCCTTATGGTAAAATAGAGTGGGTGGAAGAAAAGGATTATGAAAAGGCTTTGATGAATATTGTTATTTCTTCTCAAGAGGAATTGAATGAGGAAGAAGAAGGTTATTATTTTGAAGTTGATTTGAGGTACCCGAGTGATCTTCATAATAAGCATAAAGACCTTCCTTTTGCATGTGAGAAAGAAACCCCAAAGAAAGAATGGTTAAGTGATTATCATAAAAGTTTTAATATTAAAGGTAAATCAACAGAAAAGTTATAAACAACATTCTATGATAAAGAGGGATATGTTTTGCATCAAAGGAACTTGAGACAATATTTATCTGCTGGGTTGAGAGTAGCTAAAATTCATAGAGTTTTAAAATTTAAACAAAGTCCTTGGATGGAAAAGTATATTAAATACAGATATGAGAGCAAATACAAAAGTAAAATTTGAAGGGGACTTTTATAAATTAATGAACAACGCTGTGTTTGGAAAGACTATGGAAAATGTTAAAAACAGACAAAACATTAGATTCTTAACATCTTGGAAAGAAGCTTCTCGATTGATAAATAAACCAAGTTTTGAGAGAGAAGAGGTTTTTTTCAGAGAACTTTTCTGCCATTCATATGAAAAAGGAAAGTATTGTCATGGATAAACCAATTTACATTGGAACAGCAGTTCTTGATTTATCAAAGATATTGATGTATGATTATTTGTATAATGACTTAAAGAAAGAGTATGGTGAAAATGTTTCATAGTTGTATATGGACACTGATAGTTTTATTCTCGATATAAAAACTGATGATGTTTATGAAGATATGAAGAAAAATATTGGAGTATATGATACAAATAATTTTAGTAAGAAGAGCGAGTTATTTTCAAAAAAGAATGAAAAGGTTATTGGTAAGTTTAAGGATGAGTTGGGTGGAAAAGTAATGAGTGAGTTTATTGGATTGAGAGCAAAGGCATATGCTTATAAGTATGGTGATCAGATTGATAAAAGGTTAAAGGGAATAAAGAAATATGTAATAAAGAAATCAATAATTTTTAGAAATTATTACAATTGTTTGATGAATAAGAAAGAGGAATATAGGAAAATGTATACAATAAGAAGTTATAAACATAAGATATATATAGTGAAGAAGTAAATAAAAAGGCATTAGGAGCCTTTGATGATAAGAGATTTATTTTAGATAATGGAATAGATTGTGTTCCATATGGATATTGTATGATAGAGTGAATATTTAATCATAGAGTATATAGAATAGATTGTGTTCCATATGGATATCGTATGATAGAGTGAATAGAATAGATTGTGTTTCATATGAACACAAGTTTTAACGATGGGAAGATGGGTTCGGGTTTTTAAGGGCTACCGCCGCGTTTTTCACAATATATAAATGGTCGAACCAAGTATTATTCAAACTAAAGAGTGGAGAAAATCTCAGTCTTGGTATATAAATGGAAAACATAATGAATGTGAAAAATATCAAATAAGTCTGATTGAAAAAATAACTAAAACAAAGGTAAAAAAACAAATAAGCGAATCAATTTAAAAACCAATAAGTTAGAGGATGTAAAGAAAATAATAGATATCCTTGAATGAAAAATTTGATGGTTATCAATTGAACAATGGAAAAATCATTTACTACAATCTCAAAATGATATGCAACTCAGGAGGTGGTCAGATGAGATCATTAAGAGAAGTATATCATTCATAGTGACACAAAAGGGGTATCTTGAAAAATATAAAGATTCAAATGTTTTATTTTTAAATATTTTAGATGGGGATTACTGTGCAAAGAAAATTGAACTATTGAAGGAATTTGAGAATGAACAAATGTTTATAGGTTCAATGAGTGAGCTAAACAATATGCATTGGTTAATTGAAAAAGAGTGTCCCGAGGCTTACATGTTTCAGATATTTCTTCAGAATCACCTTTAACAAATCACATTACTACTCTGCTTCTTGAACAAATCTTTATCTTGATGCATTGGTTATTTGAATAGAGTGCCCCTAGGTTAAAAGGGGAGACAAATAAATATACCTTGGGCTAAAAAGGGGGTTTATTTTTTAGGGAAAAAAATATGAATCGCTGAAAATCCCCCATTCACTTACATGGGGAAAAGTGAGCCAGAATCAGTATACTCACCCTACTCAGATGCCAAAAATGTAAGTACATAAACTGAGTGTTGTCCACCAGGGCCATAGCCTGGTCAGAGTATGTGTTAACCCCCCCGCCCAGGGCTACGCCCCTGCCCATGATGCACTTTTGCCTATCCTACTCTACTCGGCAATAAAGATTCTACACACCACTTCCACTAACATTCAAGGTTGGAGTGGAGCAATGCTGACACATTGTACCATACATACAGGTGACTGGGCCTACATGGCTGTGCATGATCAGTATGATGTGATGCACTGAGTTGTATCTGAAGTTCGACAGTAGAGACACCTGGTGTTTGATATGGTAGCTAAACGTCAAAATGATTGTCTCTATCCCAGCATAAGCCGATGCAGGGCTGCACACATAATTATACTAAACGTATAAAACATATAATTTCGAGAGCTCTAACCCTAACCAAAACCACTGGGGTGAAATGGGAAGACACCTTTGTCTACTTTAACCTAGTAGTTTGCCAGTGCTTTACTGTTAATTCCCGTTATTTCAAATTGAATTGGAAGTGTCGCTGAAACCTGCAATCCTCGAGAGAAGACTACATGATCGAGTCACCATGGCTGAAGGTCCATTGGAAGCCAAACGGTGAAAACTTGACATTGTTTCTTGTATAATTTGTGGAAAGGATGCTCCATCAGATGTATTAGTTAAACCAAAAGACAAACTCTTGGCTAGCCCTATGTGAAGCTGCAAGGATTAGGTGTTTTGATCCGATCGTGAAACTAAAAGAGGACAATCCAGATATTGTACCATCGTGAATGCAGATCAAATTTCACCCACAAAAAAGAACTGGACAGGCTACAAAAAGTTTCCGATGTTTGTGAGAAAGACATTATTGAACAGAGACGATCTTTACATCAAGGAAATTCAGAAACAGCTCGTGTTTACGATAAAATATGTATTTTTTGCGAACGTCCAAAATTTGTGAAAGGTACAAGGATCCAAGAATCCTTGATTCAATCATCGTATCTCCGAGCCGACACAAAGATTCGAGAAATCGCAACTAAAACGTCTGATGCTAAAATTATGGCAATTACCGCACGAGAAATTGTCGCAGCAGAAGCACATTACCATGCCAGTTGTTACAGAAACTACACACGTGTAAAAGCAAATAAGCAGGAGATCGCAACCGATTCTGTTGCAATTGATGATAACGATGACTACAAGTCGGTTGAGACTACAGCATTGCTATTGCTGTATAAGTTTATACGTATCGACCTGTTTTCGAACCCCCGCATAGTTCTGTTACATGACCTTCCTTTGAAGGTGGTGGCATTCATTAGTGATGAAGGTTTAGTAGTTAAACAATCAACTAGAACCCATCTCCGCAGAAAGTTAGAGTCCGAATTTGGGGACTCATTGCATTTTTTTCACCGCTGGTACAGGAAACAGGGTTTATGTTAGACCAGATTACCTTGCAGCTGATACCATTGCATGTGATTTTATAAACATGAAGGACAAACTTGACATATACACACAGCCAGGAATGTGAACAACTGATTGTACAAGTAGCCGTAATCTTAAGAGATAGAATTAAAGATGATATCAAAGAGCAGGCATGGCCACCAAACCTGCAGGATTTGACCGAAAAGTATATTGACCTTCCACACTGTCTTACCCAGTTCCTAGATATCTCCTCAGTGGACAACAGTCTGTTACGTCTAATAGAGTCCACCGACTGTCATTTTCACTTGCGCAGGACATCGTTAGTGCGGTCACAAATGCTCAAGGTTCTGATTCCAAAGCATATTCTTCTTCCCTGGGCCATCAAGACTTTAACTGACAATGTGGAACTCATGAGGACACTGAACCGACTTGGTCATTCCTGTTGATACACGAGGTTGCAGGAGATAGATACTGCCTTATGTGTTGAAAAGATCAACAGTGGTGACGGAGGCAAACCTGCCCTCCCATCAAGGATACATCCCTGCGTTCCAACTGTGCTTGCTTTTGACAATATTGATAGGCAGGAAGAAACGTTAAGCGGAGCGGGAACATCGCATCGAGTCAATGGTATTATTGTTCAGCCAATATCCTTGTCATGTGCACCAGAAAAAGGATTTCCAACCGTTGCCAAAAAGGATAAAAAACGCTCCATAGAGCCATCTGAGCAGCACCTGCCAGTGCATATCTCTGCCAGAAGAGAAGGCCCCCCCACCACTGAAGCCGGCCAACCTATCAATGCCTTTAATTGCAGCGACGGCAAGAGCTTCTCAACATAATTTCATGTGGGTTCTTGCTCGTCTACATGATATCACCAACCAATTGATCTGCTCATGGACTGGTTTTAATATCAAAACTAGAGACAACGTTCCAGTCAAACAAGATAGGGTTGGCTACTTACCAACCATCAATGCACCTGCTACAGAGCTGTCGACTGTGCAGGAGATCCTTTCTAAATCAGTGTCAATTCAGGAGCAATTGAGCCTTGCAAAAATTGCAGTGGTTATGGACCAAGCTCTGTATGCAAAGGCAACGGAGGTAGCCTGGAAGCAGCAAATTAGATTTGAGAGCATTGTGCTGATGATGGGAAATTTCCATATCATCTGAAACTTATTGTCAATCATCGGGAAAATGTTTCGTGATGCAGGACTTAGGGACCTCGCTGTTGAATCTGGAGTGATAGCTGAGGGGTCAATTGAGAAAGTTTTAGATGGAAAGCAGTACAACCGTGGTGTCCGTCTCCACAAACTCACATATGAAGCTCTGATGAGACTTGCTTGGGCAGGATTATTTGAAAGGTTGGAAAATAACCACAATTCAGACATGGGACATTTGAATGAAACATTACGCAGTATTGCGGATATACTTGAAAATACATGTGCAGCCACCCTTGAATTAAGTTTGAATGATGAATCATGCCAGAGGATTCTGTATCTGTTTGGGTCTTACTTCGATGTTCTGTGGAACGAAAGTGGCCAATTGGCATCCTTCTGGATGATTTATGTAGATATGGTCGAGATTATGCTTGGTCTGATACGTGCGGATCGCGAAGGCGACTGGCACTTGCATTTATCATGCATGAAGGACTTGATACCTTGGTGTTTTGCCATGGACAAGACAAACTATTCAAGATATTTGCCAGTGTACTATGCGCAGATGACCCAATTGGAGAACACATGCCCAGACCTTCATGATCATTTTCTCCATGGTGGATTCTCAGTTCAACTTCAGCAAGTGAACCCATTTGCCAAAATTGCAATTTATCAAACAGTTGAAGAGACCGTGAACAAGGATACTGGAGGTACAAGAGGCTTTAGTCTGAGACAAGGTGCCTTGTCAGGATTATATCGAACCGCCGAGTACAGGGCAGAAGCTCTGAGGCAACTCCGAGAAATGGTATCAGTGAGTTCGTGTCTCGGTCATGCTGACCTACAAACCTCTAGAATCAAGAGGGACGAAAATGATGTGACATCAGTCGTTGATATGTTGGAAAACAATTGGACTAATCCGTTCTCAAACCAACCGTCAAATCTTGTGAATTTAGCAACTGGTGCCGCAGCACCGCCAAATGTGAGCACTGACTTATTGAAAGCCTGCAAAAAAAGTAAAGAAGCCTTCACGTTACATGCACAGAAGTTAGAGGAGGGTTCAGGATTTTATGACCCAATAAAGAAACTTAAATTACAAACATTCAGTTCAATGCAGAAAGACACAGTTGTCAATTCTGGGACAAACAGAGATTGTTTTGAAGGCAGACCATCGTGTCTTTGGACAATGATCTTGGTCGCTCAGAACAGGAACTTAGATATGAAAGAAGTTCTCTGCTATCCTCTTGGTCCCAAACCATGGGCATTGGCCAATGGTGACGGCACCCAAAAGAAAACAGGGAAAGCAACTTTGGACAAACATATTTAAAAAGAAATTGCTAATGTTGAATTGTCCTCAGGTCCTCGGGCAACAATAGTTCATGCCATGGGGATAGTCCAAAAGATTCACGGCGAGAATCTGACATTTGAAGAACTCTCAGTGATAATTCTGAAGAAAGTCCTGAATGATTGCCAGGGAAGTGGACGAGTCGATATTGTGTTTGACGTCTACGAAGACCTGTCGATTAAAGACGCAGAACGGTTACATCGTGGTTCTCAACATGGCATTGTATTTAATCAGATAAAGCCAGGACACAGGATAAAGAACTGGAAAAGGATGCTGGCGAGTAAGGCAAGCAAGAACAAGTTTACATTGTTTCTAGCTGACAACTGGAAGGAAGAACGGAACAGAGCAAAACTTGGTAACACACAATGATGGTCAACTCTGGTGAAAAGTGTTTCCAGATTACGAAGGATGTGACAGAGATTGCAGCGCTTGCATCAACCCATGAAGAAGCCGACACGAGAATGCTGGTTCATTGCAAACATGCTGCCATTACGTATCCAAAGGTTATGGTGATTTCAGAGGATACTGATGTATTTGTGATCCTCCTTGGCCTACATTCAGAATTCGGGACCAGTAGAATCCTGTTAAGACACGGGGTAAAAAAACCAAACAAGACTTATTGACATCTCAAGGTTGGGCACAATACTAGGCAAGTGTTGTAGTAATCAACAATAGACCTTTTCGATCGGCTTTATTCTCACAAAACCCATACGCATATCTACAACAACATAAATATACATAGGGTAAGAATAACAAAATACAATAACTTGTACACATAATACTGAAGGAAAATACCACATACGCATCACATAATAACGAAGTTAAACTCCATACTCCAATACCAATTACATTCCTCAGAGTACATTATTCCTAATATAGTATATAACATACCATTACTGTTCCAGCATGACTTTCCACGGAGTACGTGGTATACGTGTCAACACCAGCCATTGACCTTCATATACAGTGCTGCCACATCCGCCCAATTACCGTTGCCGCCAATTACAGTATGGCACTTTATTATCACAACATTCACCCCCTTCCGAGATATCTATCTCTATAAATCTAGTCTAATAGGAAGACGAATGGTGCGACCGGATCTTCTTGTCACTGGAGGGTTATCCACAGCATGTGATTGCTGTGGAGTTGCAGGAACCATATCAGGAACGAGATCATCCCCCTCTGAGCAGGGTGCGTCTTGGGGACTACCCTGGGGAATTACATTTTCTTCAGAAGCCTGAGGTAGAATTTGGGGTTCATTCTTGGATGGGGTTCCAATTGGGGCTAAGTGTCTAACAGAGACCGTAGTTTCCCTGCCATCTGGGTAGCGAATATGGGCATAGTGGGGTCCTGCTTGGAGGAGGTCGACTTCATCCACAAGGGGATCAGTTTTATTTGTGCGTACGTGACGCTTCAGCAGGACTGGCCCAGGATTGCAGAGCCAAGTAGGCACCGAGGCTCCCGAGGAAGAACGACGAGAATAGTTCAGAAGTCTTTCATGAGGGGTAGCATTGGTTGCTGTCGACAACAGTGAACGAATTGAGTGGAGAGCATCAGGCAGAACAGTCTGCCAGCATTTGATGGGTAGATTACGGGATTTTAGAGCAGTTGTGATTGCCTTCCAAATGGTACCATTGAACCTCTCCACTTGGCCATTCCCTTGAGGATTATAGCTAGTAGTTCTGCTACCAGCGATCCCCCTACTGGCAAGGAAGTCTTGTAATTCCTTGCTCATGAAGGAGGGTCCCCGGTCCGAATGAATGTAAGCCGGCATTCCGAAAATAGCGAACAGCTGACAGAGGCACTTGATAACCGTGGAAGTGGTCATGTCGGCACAAGGAAATACAAAAGGAAACCGTGAATATTCGTCCACAATGTTAAGAAAATACTGATTCTTATCTGTACTCGGAAGAGGCCCCTTGAAATCTATATTGAGACGCTCAAATGGCTGAGTAGCTTTTATGAGTCGAGTCTTATCTGGTTGGTGAAACTTGGGCTTGCATTCTGCGCATATTCTACAAGATCCAACAACCTGCCGGACATCCTTCACAGAGTATGGCATATTCTTAGATTTCACAAAATGGTATAAGCGGGTAACCCCTGGGTGGCACAAGGCTTCGTGGAGGTTAAACAGTGAATGTCGATCGTGACATGCCATCCCACAATAAGACCTGGAGAATGTATCAGAGGGAATGTTTTCTTGACCAGGACGATACACAATGTCAAAATCATAGCAAGATAATTCCATCCTCCAACGCATGAACTTATCATTCTTTATCTTATTTTTATGCTGCTTACACTGAACAACAAATTTCAAAAAAATTTTTTTACTGGAGATGTGTAAAGTGATTAAGACTAATTTGGGTACGCTGATTTCAAAAATCATAACCGTTTTGCTGTATCACGTCAGGATTTTCAGGAACAGAAATATTCCTATTGCCTAGAAGTCAGGATTTCAATGAAATTTACATATGTCTTTAACATGTCTATTTCGTACAATTGTTGTTAACTTGTGTTATATTTCTTTCTTTCAGATAAAGATGAGTAGGCGTTCCTGTACCAATCATCCTGACAACTTCTGTTATGTCTGTGGTCGGTATACCAAAAAAGATCAACAGCGAAGTATATCTACAGCAGTGAAAATGAAGGCCGCCTACTTTCACTACTTCGGGTGTAAGGTGGGGGACCAAGAACAGAGCTGGGCACCACACATCTGCTGCACAAGCTGTCACACAACCTTGACTCAGTGGTTGGTGGGCAAGCGCGCGAGCATGCCATTTGCGGTGCCCATGATATGGCGTGAGCCGCAGAATCATCATGATGATTGTTATTTCTGCTGCACAAGCATCGCCGGCTTCAACAAGAAGAATAAAGGTCACATCAAGTACGCTGACTGCGTCTCTGCTCGTAAACCTGTGCCTCATGATGACGAGAACCCCGTTCCAACACCTCCAGCTGATCAGAACATAGCTGTAAGCAGTGGTGAAGAGGATGGTGATGATGAACCTTTTGAACCCGACACTCAAGAATCACACCTTCTGAACCAGGGAGACTTAAATGATCTTGTAAGAGATCTCTCGCTGTCAAAGGCGAAGGCAGAGCTGCTTGGATCAAGGCTGCAGCAGTGGAATCTACTTGAACCTAACACCAAGATATCCTTGTTCAGAGCACGTCACAGAGACATGGCTGAATTCTTTGAGATGGAAGACACGATGACATTCTGCAGTGACATCAACGGTCTGTTGAAAGAACTTGGGTGTGATCACGATCCTGCAGACTGGCGCCTCTTCATCGACTCGGGGAAGAACAGCTTGAAGGCTGTTTTGCTCCACAATGGCAACGAGAAACCATCAGTCCCACTGGCTCACGCGTTCAGCATGACAGAGACCTATGAGACTATGCGGCAGCTGCTTGATTCCATCAAGTACAATGACTTCAACTGGTACATCTGCGGACACTTGAAAGTGGTGGCGCTGTTGTTAGGGCTGCAGTCAGGCTACACGAAATACATGTGCTTCCTTTGTCTCTGGGATAGCAGAGACGACAAGAATCACTGGACGAAGAAAGATTGGGAAGAGCGAAAAGAGCATGTACCTGGTCGACACAACGTGAAGCATGTCGCCCTTGTCGACCCAGCCAAGGTTTTCCTTCCACCACTCCACATAAAGCTCGGCTTGATGAAAAGTTTTGTACGGGCAATGGATCTGAATGGGCGTGGGTTTTTATACCTCAAGGAAAAGTTTGGCAACACCTTGTCGGAGGCCAAGATCAAGGCTGGTGTCTTTGTTGGACCGCAAATCCGACAGATTATGAAGGACGAAACTTTTCCGACAACTCTAAACCCCAAAGAGCTGGCAGCGTGGAGGAGCTTCAAAGCTGTAACGGACAACTTCTTGGGGAACGAGCGCGCGGACAACTATGAAGAAATAGTGCAGCAGCTGCTGGAGTCCTTCAGGAAACTTGGCTCCAGGATGTCCCTGAAAATCCATTTCCTACACCAGCACCTGAACTTCTTCCCTGACAACTTGGGAGCAGTCTCGGACGAGCACGGCGAGCGATTCCACCAAGAGATTTCACTCATGGAGACGCGTTACCAAGGGCGGCACAACCCGAACATGATGGGCGATTTCTGCTGGTTCCTGCATCGTGAAACTGACACAGAGCAGCACAAACGCAAAGCCAAATGCCTAAAGCATTTTTAATTACATTCTAGTGGAGTTTTTCTGTAATTTCTATAATTTTGAAGCATTCATGATGAAATAAATGAATAAATGAATTTTTGTAAATTTCATTGAAATCCTGACTTCTAGGCAATGGGAATATTTCTGTTACTGAAAATCCTGATGTGATACAGCAAAACGGTTATGATTTTTGAAATCAGCGTACCAAAATTAGTCTAAATCACTTTACACATCTCCAGTAAAAAATTTTTGTTGTTCAGTGTTATCAAACATATAGCTCACTGATCGTTGATCTGTCTTTATAGTAAAATGTCTGCCTGTCAAATACTGTCTCCAGTGGCGAACTGTTTCAATAATAGCCTGGGCCTCCTTCTCAATAGAAGCATGACGACATTCGGGTCCCTGAAGGGTTCGGGAAAAGAAGGCTACCGGACGTCCTGCCTGGGTGAGGACTGCAGCAATTGCTACATCTGAAGCATCGGTCTCAACTTCGAAGGGTACGGATTCGTCAATCGCCCTCACCACTGAACCTTCAATGTCTTGCTTAAGTTGATGGAAAGCCGCTTCTGCTTCCCTTGTCATGGGAAATGTAGTGGTGGCACACAGTGGGCGGATCTTGCTTGAGTAGTCATATATCCACTGTGAATAATAGGCAAAGAAGCCAAGGATGCATCGGAGCGATTTCATGTCCCGAGGCACAGGCAAGTCCTGCAAGGGTCGGAGTCGTTCCGGATCCGGGCGCATTTCCCCTCCTTCCACCACATATCCGAGAATACTGAGCCTGTTAGTTGAAAAGATGCATTTGTCTTCATTGTAAGTTATATTCTTTCTCTTAGCAGCCTCAAGAAATTTCGTGAGATGAGCATCATGCTCTTCCTGAGTCATGCCGCAAATAGTAATGTTGTCTAAGTAAGCAAATGTTCCAACCAGTTCTTCTTGTTGGATGAATGAATCCACGATACGTTGGAAGCAAGCCACTCCGTTGGTGACGCCAAAGGGAACCCGAGCAAACTGATAAAGGCGTCCACAGGCCTCAAACGCGGTGTATGGCTTATCTTCATTTCTGATGGGGATTTGATGATACGCACTACGGAGGTCAATCGTACTAAAAACACGGTATTGAGCAATCTTGTTAACAGTGTCATCTATACGAGGCAGAGGATACCCGTCAAGAAGTGTAAATTTGTTGATAGTTTCTGAATAGTCCACGGCTAAGCGTTTCTTGTGAGTTTTGTTCTTAACGACAACAACCTGTGCACGCCAAGAGGAGTTACTGGGCTCTATAATACCTTCCTTCAACATCCTTTGAATTTCCTTTTCAATGAATTTACGATCATCGGGAGAGTACCGGCGTGATCGAGCAGCAACAGGATAACAATCAGCTGTCAAGTTGGCAAACAGTTCTGGAGGGTCAACACACAGTGTACTGAGTCCACAGATAACAAGAGGAGGCAAACTACCTCCATATGTCAGTGTAACACTATCATGCAGTCCCTGAAAATCCTGGCCCAAAACTATATCTGAACACAGCTGAGGGAGTATGGACAGACGCACATATTGGTAGCACCGACCGTTTACTTTGATATTGACTCGACAGAACCCTGATGTCTGAGCGGTGAAGGAAGTGGATGCCATGGAAACATTGCCTTGGGTGTGATGTACACTTAAGGAATGGCACTTAACGAGGTCGGGATGGATAAAACTTTCTGAACTACCACTATCCATAAGGCCATCCAATTCCACTCCATTGAGCGTGACCCTCACAACCGCCTTTGATAACACCCCTGGGGCAGCAGCAGAAGACACAGCCGCTAGCGTTGCCTGATCAGAGGAAGTTGCACAAGCACCAGTAGCTACTGATGAAGTACTACGGCACACCTTAGCAAAATGACCCTTTTTCTGGCACTTATGACACACAGCCTCTCGTGCCGGACATTTTACACGTGGGTGTTTTAAAAAACCACAAAAGAAACATTTAACACCCGTAGCAGCCATAAAAATTGTGGGTTCCACTTCACCGGTATTCTGATTGGATGAGGCAGCACCCAATGAACGGGAGGGTTGAATAACACAATAAGATTCTGAATTTCTTTGGGCTGAATCTAGAGATCTCGCCTGATCAAACATGGTAGCTAAATCTAAAGTCTTATTCTCTAATAAACGTTGTCTGATCAGTGGTGACTGCAGGCCGCTAATGAAGGCATCCCTGATTGATTCTTCACAATGTTGAGTTGCTTTTACAGCCCCAAAGTTACACTCTTTACTTAACGTTTTCAGAGTCAGAAGGTATTCATCTAAGGACTCTCCGACCTGCTGACGGCGAGTTGCAAGACGATGGCGTGCAAACACTTCATTAGTGGGCTTTACGTACTGTGACTGTAAAGTACGGATAGCCTCATCATAAATGGTACACTCTGATATAGTTTCGTATAGTCTTGGTGAGACAAAATTTGTAAGCAGACTCATCTTATCCAGATTATCCTGTGGTAGAGCTCCCAGGAAGTTTTCGAACGTCTTCAACCAGTGTTTCCATTGTTGTGCCGCCGTGGGTGAACTGGGATCCGAATCCAGCCTCTCTGGTCTCAGCAAACGCTCCATTCCAGTGTAGGCCTCGGCGCTCTTCTGGTCCAATCCAACCAGGTAGGTTTTGTGAGAATAAATTATTGTTGTAGTAATCAACAATAGACCTTTTCGATCGGCTTTATTCTCACAAAACCCATACGCATATCTACAACAACATAAATATACATAGGGTAAGAATAACAAAATACAATAACTTGTACACATAATACTGAAGGAAAATACCACATACGCATCACATAATAACGAAGTTAAACTCCATACTCTAATACCAATTACATTCCTCAGAGTACATTATTCCTAATATAGTATATAACATACCATTACTGTTCCAGCATGACTTTCCACAGAGTACGTGGTATACGTGTCAACACCAGCCATTGACCTTCATATACAGTGCTACCACATCCGCCCAATTACCGTTGCCGCCAATTACAGTATGGCACTTTATTATCACAACAGCAAGGATGTGTATACGTCGTTGATAGGAGTCCATGTGTGGACTGGCTGTGATTCAACTAGTTCATTCGCTGACCAGGGTAAGGTAAAAGCAATCAATTTGATCCGCAAAAACCAGCATTTCAGAGAAGCGTTCATGAAACTTGGTCAGGAGTGGGTCGTCAGAGATGAAATGTTCGAAACGATACAGGCATTCACCTGTAGCATGTATTTCTCAAACACGAATGTCAAGGAGGTCAACATCCTCCGTTATGATTTGTTCTGTTCAAAGAAAGGGGATGTTTCATCGGGACAGATTCCCCCGTGCAAGGATGCATTAAAACAACACACGCAACGTGCGAACTACCAGTCTGCCATTTGGAGGCGTAGTCTCCAGAACTTTCCTGAGATACCCAGTCCCACTGAAGGGCATGGTTGGATAATGGTAAAGGGAAACTTGGAAATATATTGGCTTATAATAGCCCCAGCCCCAGAGGCTGTTCTGGCACTAATGTCATGCAAGTGCCCAATAAGTTGCAATGATGACTGCCCCTGTGTAGTGAATGGTTTCAGCTGCACACCAGCGTGCAAACTACAAAACTGTGCCAATATGCGTGATGAGACAGAGGATGAAGACCAATTCCAAGACATGGATGATAGTGACAGTGACGAGGAAGACTAAATTAGATATATTTTTAAGTGGTTGAGTACATATTGAGAAACAGTGTATTTTAATTTGTGGACGAGTGCTAAAGTCGAGACGTCGGGAAAACCTTGCCAGGAAATTTCTGGGTGGTACCACGAGAACCGGTTTGGTCGGTCAAATAACATCTGGATATTAGTTAGCAATTACATGAAATGATCATTCATCTGTCAGTAAAAGTTTAATTCAGCAGGGCATTGGGATGCAGTTTGAACACAGACTGCATTACTGGATCACCAAAGTATGAAAATAGCCAGAAGTTGTTGGATCAACCAAACTGGCTCTCGCGGTACCCTCCAGTTAGGGGACATGTACAGAGTCAGATACACCCAAAGGAACTTGATTCAACGCTTTTTTGGCAGACATATCAATAATTTCTCGGAGACCTTGGACACCATATGGGCCTTCACCACCAAAAATATGGGCAATATTTGGTGAATTACTTTTTAATACAAGTTTTGTGAAAACCACTAACAGTAACTGGTAAGACATACAAATGCTGTTGATTTTGAAAACAACTAGAACAATAGCAAACTACTGGTCCCTCTGCTGAGTAACGGTCAACTCCTGGTTTGTACCCTGTACATTTTGGGGCTATAGATAGCTGAATGGACATTCAGGGTATTGTTCGCATTAATCACAATCTGTCATAGATGGGCTTTGTGTCCCTTCCCATGATAGGGTCGGGGATAGGGCCCCAGTTGGTGTACTAATACATGGGAAATGTATACTGACCGGTACTCAGCAGAGGGTCTAGTATATAATGTGCATATGTAAAATCTTATTTCAGTGATAAAAATGCCTATTAGATATTTTGAAACCCCAATGGTGGCATAGTATAGAACTTGGTTTTTCAAACCCGGGGGCGCGACCCCAAGTGGGGTCGCCGAGCAAATTTCGTGGGGTCGCGCGTGTCCATTTGCAGCGAAAAAAAATTGTCTATTTTCGATCGGTGTTCGCTTTTACGGGATGTAATATAAATGGTTCATTCAAAGTATGGGAACCGGCGCAACATGAAGCTTGGAATGGGATCCAGCCAATGTGCAGGCTCACTGAAGGGCGGTTCATTTTGGCAGGAAATTAGTGGTTTGATCCACGGCCTCTCAGACTCAGACTCTGACTATCATTAACATCTATTCACGTCTCCACATACGACTCGAGACCTTATTTGTGATGGCAGCACCGGCCACCAGCACATCTCGAGAACGTTCTTACCAGGATAAATTTCTGGACCTTGGATTATACTACGTGTTGGATAAAAGTGGGCCACAGAGGCCTCAGTGTGTGATTTTTTTCGAAGTGCTTTCTACGGAGTCGATGAAACAAAATAAGTTGTAGAGGCATTTGACTACAAAACATGCGTCTTATCAGGATAAGGAGAGAGCGTTCTTTGAGAAGAAACTTCTTGCACTCAAGAATACGAGTCTTGACAGAGAGGGTACATGCCATCAGACCAATTCTCGGGCATTAGAGGCCTCGTATCGAGTGTCGCTCCATATTGCCAAGTCTAAAAAGCCTGACTCCATTGCGGAATAACTCGTGCTGCCATGTGCAAAGGACATGGTATCTCTGATGGTTGGGGAGGAAGCGGCGAAGAAACTGGCAGTTATACCCCTCTCTGACAACACCATCCAACGCAGAATTGAAGATATGAGTCTGGACGTAACGGCTCAGGTCGTACAGAAGATCAAGGAATCGCCGTGGCACGCCATACAGTTGGACGAGTCCACTGATATCGCATCGCACGCGCAACTCATCGTCTGGGTCCGCTTCATCAAGGCTGATAACTTTGTCGATGAGCCTCTGCTAATCAAACCATTGGAGGCCACCACCAAAGGCGAGGACATTTTTGGGAAAGTAGAGCAGTTTTATCGTGACCATGATCTGAACTTGATCTGGACTTCGGTTATACAACAGACGGCATGCCAGCAATGTTAGGAGTGTGTTCTGGATTCAAGGCTAAATTGCT
Source organism: Eptatretus burgeri (assembly GCF_056783735.1). Taxonomy (NCBI): domain Eukaryota; kingdom Metazoa; phylum Chordata; class Myxini; order Myxiniformes; family Myxinidae; genus Eptatretus; species Eptatretus burgeri. The sequence goes on along the minus strand of NC_140973.1, from coordinate 9,940,525 downwards.
TGAGGTGGCTCCTCAGACCTCCATGGTACACTGCATGATTCACCGAGAAGCGCTCGTCTCTCGTACTTTGCCAGAAACCTTGCAGAGCGTGCTCTCAGAAGTCGTAAAAATGGTGAATCACATCAAATCGAGTGAACTCAACACAAGGTTATTCAGGCTATTCTGCCAGGAGATGGACGCCGACCGTAAGAATTTACTATTCTACACTCAAGTCAGATGGTTATCTCGAGGAAATCTTCTTCTGCACGTTTACGAGCTCAAAGATGAACTGAAGGAGTTCCTACGCACACAAGGGAAAACAGCATGGGTAGCGTTGCTTGAGTTAGAACTGTGCTGTGCTCTTGGCTGTCAGAACTGTTCCATCTCGTTGACATCTTTGAACGTCGCAATGTCCTCAACCGCTCCCTCCAAGGCAAAGACGCCAACCTCATGAGTTTTCACGACAAAATGAGTGGATTTCTGGCGACTCTAAAATTACTGGCAGACAAAGCAGCTGTTAAGTGCTTCAGCCTTTTCCCCCGTCTGGTGGAGCATCTAACGACCTGACAGTACGATGATACTGAGCTCGACAGTCTTTCTGGGGAGATAGCACGTCACCTTCGGTTGCTCATTGAACAGTTCGAGCACTATTTCCCTGAGCTGGATGTGCGGTCCTTTTCTGTGGTTCGGGACCCTTTCACGGCTCCACTGGACTCGATTGCTGATGAAGATGATACAGCACAGGAAGAGCTTGTACAGTTCCAGCAGGATTCAGGAGCGCAGGATCTTGCGCATACGAATTCGTTGTCGATATTCTGGTGCAAAATGGTGCCGTCGTACCCGACCCTGTCACAGCGCTCCATTAAGGTTCTCATGCCATATCCTTCATACTTTTGTGAGCAGTCGTTCTCCATCATTGTGGTGATTAAAACAAAGTGCAGAAATCACCTAGAAATGGAGCATGATATGATCCTGGCATTGTCATCTACTTCTCCACGAATAGAGAAGTTGTTTTCTGAAAAACAGGCTCATCCTTCTCACTGATATATCTAAATATCATTCGGACTAAACTTCTGAAACATTCAACTCTGCTATTTGGATACTGTCGGCTATTCTCCGTTTACTCGTCTGTGAAAACATGACGATAGTGAATAAAGTAAACATTAAATGTTCTTGTGTCATGAAATCTTATCTTATATATTGTTGCGGATTCGCGCCCGCCGGCGTGCTGACGGCCACGTAACTCGAATCGCGGCACGTCGCCCACCGGACGGACAATCCAGTCGTGACCCTCTCGGACTAACGCCGGGAACCAGTCACGGGTGGACCTTTCGGTCTCACCGCGATCGAGCCAATCAGCCCCCGCGTGGGATAGGGTTGCTCGCCAAATTCGACCTACCTAAGTACCCACGCGGAGGGTAGACCGGGCGATCGCACCTCGCCGCAGGTCGACTTCGGACACGGGCCACTTAAGCGACCCGTTCCGTACTATCGGGATAACCGAGCGGTGTTATTCGTCGACCTCGACGGTTCGATTAATTATCGGGCGTATTCAGCCCACTACCAACCCTTTACCTGAAGCAAGATGAGGATTCAATGAAGGAAATGACGAAGTGAAGCGGGAAACAGTTCAACACAAAGCACATTTATTCGCGGCACACGGGAAGCACACATATACAATTCCACCAAATGCACACAGAAAAGAAAAACACAATGCAATTTACACAAAAAGCAAATGTAAAAGCGAAGACACAATGCAGAGCTAATACCGACTACCGAGCACACGGCAACACTTATACAATTTTACTTCACAGACGGCGCCGACAACACATACCCAAAACCAAGGAAAGAATACCCTCAAGGATGAGGCGGGCCTGAGGCCGAGACCGGGTCGGGCCTACCCGTCTGGTGATGAGACGCGGAGCGGCGATGGTGCCTCAACTCCGCGGGCCTCGCGGGCAGTGTCTGGTAGGGGGTGGGAAAGGGGCCCCCTTGGTCGCACTATCTCAGCGCGGGGGGAAACAGGAGGGGGTTGCTGATGCTCGGGGTATAGAGGATTTTTATTGCCCCGCGACGAGCGTCTCCACCTCGGCCAGGTCGCGCTGTCGGCCTCCCTGGGGTGCAGCTCCCTGCACGACGCGAGCACCCCCTCGTCTGCCCTCGCCGCCTCTCCACAGCTCCGTCCCCTCCGTTCCGACTCCAACGCACACGACGATCAGCTCCTTCTTGCCAACTCCACCGCCCGCGAAGTCTTGACTCTCTGTTCCCTCTCGACTCTCCTACTCTCTGGAATGACGAACACGGTCACTTATATCAGCCCCGTGGCTTCGCCCTCTCATCTTTGACCCCCTCCCTTCGACCTTTCACCTCGCTCCCCATTGGCCCGAGAAAAAGTGGGCGTGAATGCTTTTTGATCCATAAATTTGCATATATCGATCGCCCTCCAACGCCCTGGAGGCGGGGCCAAATCGCCCCTCGCTCACCGATTGGACGGCAAAAAGTGGGCGTGTGTCGTTTTTGATCCGTTTTTGAAGCACAAAATCCGTGATTTTGTACACGCTGTTCGGCGCGCGCACTGCACGAGTCCAACACCGGTACCCACAGGCGGCGCAAGAACGGTGGCGATACGACGGTTGCGAGGTGTGACGTGAAGGTCGTGGCGGTTGGTCCAAAATAAAGATAGTAAAAGAAAAACGGCTATCCTGAAGAGTCGCAGCACGCATAAATGACATGTATTCCCACTAGACAACGGGTTTGGGCCTAACTACACATGTACTTACCGAGATATCTCACCTAAGGGACCTGAATGGTGGTTTGCGAATTTGGTAACCACAACAATATTATGAATTGGGTTTTGAATCTTTTGGGTCGCGCGATGTAGAGAAGTTCTGAAATTGTGTCACCACTAAAAAAAAGTTTGAAAACCACTGGTATAGAAGGTTTTTGAGATCGGGTACCCCAAAAAAGGCCGAAAACTGAAAAATAGATCATGTACGAAAACGTATCTATAGAATCCTGTGAAGTTCAGATAACTTGATATTTGACTTTCTTTGAATGCCTTATGAACCACTCTAGGTGACCAAGGTAAAAAATGAGCTTAGATATATTTGAACATTAATTGGCAGAAAACTTCTGATAATATATCGCAAAAAAAACCTAAAAATACCACTTTTTTGGGAGAAATTTCGAATTTTGGAACATACCGTAGCAAATAACTATCCAAAACTATATATCGACAGATGTAGAATGTTCTTACAATCATTTTAAGCCAAACCGCATGTCCATAGGACATTCTGAAGGTGAGTTGTGGCTATTTTTCCAATTTCCTCCATTTTGGTGAAATAACGGCGGGCATTTTTAAAGATGGCCACCAAACGGTCATTCACCTACATTCCTTGCAAGTCCATCAACTGATTTCGGACATTTGAGGTATCAAGTAACCAAAAATCATGGTGGGGTCTGTTCCCCTTTTTGGTAATGAAATTCAGTCTGGCTCATGGACTGTAGCCATTCTTTCCTATTTCTGTATTATGGTTAATATAAATATCATGCTGATTTTCCCTCATATATTGATTTTGCCTTTACAGTTAACTTATGATTCCTAATATTATAATATTGACCAATCTGTCGATCAATTTAGTAGCATAGACCCTCCTTCAATACAATGTAAGTACCTCAACTCAATAGATTATTTCAATTAAATTCTTAGTAACTTTTGTCTACGCTTAATTAATAGACCAACTTGTGTCACGAGATCCACAGCTACAATGATTGATAATAGGTTAACCAATCAATACGAGTTACCAATAATCAAGGGTGGACCTCACTATGATATAACCGATCATTTACCTGTGTTGCAAACTACCGTGTTAAATTATACTGGCTGTTTTCAAGGTGCAGACTCTAATGCTTTCACTTCATACAGACTCATTAACTTCACAAATTCCGATCCATTTAAGGAGATAGAAAAAACAAATTAAAAGAATACTCTGTCACTTGAGGACCCCAATGTAGCTTATAATACATTTTAATTAAGATTACGAGACTTATATGATAAATGTTTAACATTTTGTAATTCCAAAACAAAATTGTTAAACTAAACCCCGGATGACGAAAGGGCTGCCAAAATCGATCAAGCACAAGACAAGGTTGTGTAAAAATTCCTTCATCAACCTTCAACTGACAACGAATCGAAATTCAAACAATTTCAAAACAAGCTTAATCTGTTCACTAATCAAGTAAAACTAAATCACCACAAAGACAAGCCCTCCCGGGACAACTCAAATACCAAAGGAACCTGGTCGAGAATCAACTCATGAATTAATCAAAAGAAACATTAAGATTCAAATATCATAATGAATTGTATTGGAGAAAAAGAAACAATCAATACTAAAAAAATCTTTGGTGCTCTCAATGAGTCCTTTAAAAAAATTTTTTTTTTTTTTTACTAAAATAGGTCCTTCACGAGACACCTCAGTTCCACCAGGTGAAGTTGATTTTTTTTTTTCTGTTAACTTGAACGACGCTAACTTGAATTCTAGTAAGGCCCATTTATTTTGGATGAGCCGAGTCAGAAAATAATTAACTCAGTTACTTACACACCCCCCACTAGTTGCCAACTCTCCTCCATGTTTATGTATGTGACGACCAACCCGGTAAGCAGATGCGTGTAAATCACCTTTCTGATGAATACATATGCAAACATTAGCACGAATATCACTCGTTGGTCCTATTGACCATGAGAGCATCCACATCCCCACCACACAGGTCAAAACACTAAACTAACTTCTGCAACTAAAAACTGGTGTGCTGTTGGATATAAATAATTCAAAGCTCAGTTGCACATCGTTACATTTATTAAACAGGAGAAATTCAACAGAAAACAAAAAAAGGCTATCATATAATAGTAGTCACAAGGCGATAATTTAGGAGTCAAGTCAGTTCGGGTATGGGAGCATGCGCCAGAGCAGCATGTCGCTGCGTCCACTTTCCGCCGGTACTGCAGGGGCCTCCGTCTGGCCATCCCCCAGGCAGATGCCTGGCCCATCCCCATCTCCTGGAGATGCCGATCAACCTGCTGCAACCACGAGGAACGTGGTCAGCCCATTGGCCTCCTCCACTCATGAGGCTCCCTCGCTGAGAGAATCTGGTGAGCAGGATCAGCGTCAGGAAAACGAGCCACATGTCCACACAGCCACAGCTGATGCTCACAGACTATGCAGGTAACAAATGTCATTTGAGTCTCTCTTAGCAACCACTTGTTCGACACAAAGTCCAACCAACGATAGCCAAGGATTCTCCAGAGACCTGGTACCAAAGGAATTAAGTCGCCGTATCAGATCCCTGGTCAGTGTCCAAGTCTCACATCCGTAGAGCGAGACAGGAAGCACCAAGGACCTGAAGACACGCTTTCATCCTCCTGCACAGGTATCGGCAGCTCCACACCCCATGATCCAGTGAATCCATGACTCCCCAGGCCCGACCAAGACATCTCTTGACCTCTGGCTCACAGCCAGCCAAGACATGAATATCAATGCCAAAGCAAGTGAATCTCTCCGTTATCTCAACATCCTCACAACAAACAGGTACAGACAGGATAGCAGTATCCAATGTCATTGAAAGCCTGGATTTTAATTTCGACCCAGGAAACCCAGACTCCCAGTGGCTCTGACTCCTCATTCAGCACCCCGAGGGCCCCCAAAAGTATATCTAGAGTCTCCGCAAAGATGACTGCATCATCTGCGAAATCAAGGTCAGAGATCTTGACATTCCCAAACGATGCCCCGCAGCTTGATCTCCCTGACATCATCCCCAGAATCCAGTCCATACAAGTGCTGAAGCGTGTGGGGGGGCAGTGAACACTCCTGACGAACTCCAGTAACAACTGGAAATAAGTCAGAGATGGTATCACCACATCTCACAGCACTCTCAGTACCACAGAATAATTTAGGAGTCCTTCTCAGGATTCCCCGTGCTGTGGGTTCTTTTGCAGTGAGAGGAGCGAGTCCATGCCACTTGGCCTTGACATTTTACAGCAGTGAGTTGTCGAGCTGCAAAACTTGACAGGCACCCAGACCACTTTTTTCCACTGAGGTTCAGCATACAAAGGAGAATGTTTAATTACGTAAGTGCGCACATATGGGAGAGAAAAAAAATCCATCAATGAAACACTCTCTCAAAGGAAAAACCCAAACCCAAGTCTTACATATCGAGTGGGGACGAATGGTGGAAATGATTGAACAAGTAGGATAAAAGAGAAATAGCTTTTCATCTGTGAAAGAGTAACGACTCCCATAGTTCGAAATTAAAATAACTGCTTTCTGCTACTGGGAAAGGAGTGAAACAGTCCAAACAATGTAGGCAAGGCCCTAGTAAAGCCAATCAGAAAAAGAGCACAACAGCCCCTTCGAGGTTCCATAGGATTTGTAGGTACAGATTTTTTTTTTTTTTTTTTTGTATACCTTGGTCGAGGCTCGTATGAGAGCTAACACACAACTCACAGCAAGGAGGCATGAGACAAGAGGGGCGGGAGTGGAAGGGACAAAACAGTGGGGAACAGACACATTAGGTGAACTGTGGAAGGGAGAGGGATGGGGATGGGACGGGGAACATGGCGAAGAGAAGATGGACATTTCAGGGACTTTCAGGAAGGAAAGCAGGAGAAATGAAGGAAGTGGGCTTGGGTGGATTATCGGGGGGAGAAAAGATCGAGGATTTGGATGGGGGAAGATAAGAGGTGGTGGTGAACAGCTGTTTTGAAAGCCTGGAGGGAAGAATGGGAAAGAATAGAGTGAGGAAGTTTATTCCAAAGGCGGGAAAAAAGAGGAATGAAAGAGTGAAGATGAGCAGTGATTCGTGATTTTGGTAGTTTTACCAGAAGGGGGTTGTTGGCGGACCTTGAGCGCCCTGTGGAAATGTGGTGGGGACAAATCGCAGAGAGAGCAGGGGGGGCAAGGCTGGAGAGGAGTCGGTAGAAGACAGAAAGACCACCGACCAACCTGCGGTGATTGAGTGAGAGGCCCAAAGACTCAGCTTCATTGCGGGAGATGCCGATGATCTTAAATTCCCTGGTTTCGACAGCGTGAAGCCGAGAAAGGTGGGAGGCAGGAGCACCAGCCCAGAGGGGAGAGCAGTACTCCATCAGGCTACGGACAAAAGCTTTGTAAGTAGTCAGGAGCTCAAGAGGGCCGAGGAAGGACTTTGCACGACGGAGGATTCCCAGTCGGCGACTGGCTTTTGAGGCGAGGTTGGAAATGTGACTTTCCCAGGAAAGGTCATGGCAGATAGTGAGACATAGAAGCTTGAAAGAAAAGACTTCTTCCAGAGGATTGTTGAGAAAGTGGATGGGGGGGGGGGGGTTTCGTAAACGGTTCTTTCGAAGAGACATAGTGAGAGAGTGAGATTTGTCTGGATTGAAAGACATGTTCCACGTGTTGGACCAGTTTGTGATTTTATCCAGATCTGCAGTGAGTGAAGAAGCTGCTGCTTGCCGGTCTGAGGGATGACAGATGGTACGGCAGAGAGTGGAGTCGTCGGCAAAGAGAAATAGAGGATTTTCCAGAGAGTCGGAGAGATCATTGATGAAAACCAGAAAAAGAACAGGGCCCAGAACGCTACCTTGAGGAACTCCAGCCTGCACAGGAAGAGGGGATGAAAGAACTCCATTTAGGGCCACACGTTGACTGCGACAGGAGAGGAAGTCTGCGAGCCATGAGTGGAGATGGCCTTGAATACCATGGGAAGAGAGTTTGGTGAGTAGGGCAGGGTGCCAGACTGTGTCAAAAGCACGTGATATGTCCAGGGATACGGCTCGGATTTCCTGTCTGGCATTGAGGACCTCCATCCATTGATGGGAGAGCAGAAGCAGCATATCCTGGGTAGAGTGACCTGGTCTGAAACCAAATTGATGATTGGAAATCAAGCCATTGGAGAAGAGGAAGGATTTCATATCTGAGGCGATGATGGATTCCATCACCTTGCTGATGATTGGGAGAAGGCTGATTGGTCTGTAGTTATAGGGATCTGTTTTATGCAGGGCAGTGATGTTAGCAGATTTCCAAGCAGATGGCAGATGACCTTGGACAAATGAGAGGGTGAATAGAACAGAGAGAGGGTGAGCAAGAGCAGAAGAGCAGGCTTTGAGGACACGTGGGCTGATGCCGTCTGGACCGGTTGCAGAATCTGACTCGAGGTTTGAAAGCAAGCTCTCCACCTTGTCAGGAGAAAAGGCTACAGAGTCCAGGGACAGTTGGGTGCGACTGGGTAAAGTGGGTAGAGATAGTGATGGGTTTAGGACACAAGATTTAGCTGCAAACACCGAGTTTAGACATTCAGCTTTATCACGTGTGGAATCAGCAGTGCGGCCATTTGAGGTAAGGGAGGGGATGGAGGGGGAACATACACCAGAAACAGATTTGATTAAACGCCACCAGGATTTTGAGGAGGGAGAGAGGTTTGAGAGTTCAGACTTGAGATGAGAAAGATGTTGTTTTCTGGCTCTCCTAAGGGTAGATACACACTTGTTCCGAGCTTTGTGGAAAGAACTGAGATTGCCCTCAGTTGGGTTTGCTTTCCATGAGGCAAAGGCAAGTTGTTTCAGGACAACTGCCTCGCCACAAGCTTCAGTAAACCAAGGGCGGGAGGAAGGGTAAGACAACTGAACACGAGAGGGGATAAATCTGTGCATGAGGGAGAGCAAGTTTCTTTGAAAGAATTCCCAGGATGAGTTGATGTTTGAGAAAGTAGTGATAGGAGACCAGTCTGTAAGTTTGATGGCTGCTCGGAGACCCTGCCAGTCGGCTTGAGTGAAATGCCAGACTCGACGGCGGTGAGGTGGTTCTCTGATAACAGCCAGAGAGATGTCCACTTTGACAAGGACGTGGTCAGAAGAACCAATTGGAGCGAAGGAAGAGCAGCAGATATTGTCAGGGAAATTTGTCAAAATCAGATCCAGAAGAGATGGAGTACCATTGGTTGAGATCCGGGTCGGGAAGTTGACCGATTGAGTCAGTCCCAATGAGTCGCAGAAAGCTTTTGCTGAGGTGCCATGGCAGGTGAGAGAGGTACCCACACCTAGCCAACTGGCATGATGACAATTGAAGTCACCACATAAGAGGAAGAGAGAGTTTGGATGAGAAGATAGAAGATGGTCCATGTTTTCAGATAGTGAGGTGTAAATGGAGTCATCACTGTTCGGTGGACGGTACAGTACACATATAAACATGAGGTGGGAGTGGAGGGGAAGCCGAAGCCAGAGGTATTCCTGGGGGTGAGATGAGGTGAGGTGAGAGCAGTGCATGGAGAGTGAGGAATAGAGTCTTTGATGAAGAGAGCAACACCTCCACCAGGACGAGGCTCAGGTCTGTCATACCGTAAGAGGGAGTAGCCAGGGAGAGATACTTGGGAGTCAGACACGTCTTGGGAGAGGAAAGTTTCTGTTAGGTTAGATCGTTACACAAATCAAGGGACACATTCTCAGCGTTGATAAAGAACATTACATTGACTGGCACTGCTCACAGAACCTTGCCAGCTTTTTACAAGGCATCTACACAAAAAGCCATGCATTATTATCTATATCTATCTATAATTCCAGCAATCTCTGTATGTCTGTCTGTCTGTGACCGCTGTTTCTCGACAACCACTGGTCCGATCTAATTGAAACTTGCCAGGTATATTGCTGGGGCCCTGTGGATGTGCCTTTTCAAGATTTGATATTAATCGGACAAGTGGTTCCCAAGTTATGGCCATTTATTTACCAAACCAATGACAGGACACGGTGCTATGACATCACAATTCTTCTTCTTCGTTTGATATGATGTCACAATTGATGCTGGGGACCTGAGTATGTGCCTTTTCAAGGTTCGATATCGTTCTTCTTCATCCGTTTCATCTGTTTCCCAAGTGTTTCCCAAGTTATGGCCATTTATTTACCAAACCAATGACAGGACACGGTGCTATGACGTCACAATTGTCAATTAATTATCGACAACCACTGGTCCGATCTAATCTATCTATAATTCCAGCAATCTCTGTATGTCTGTATGTCGAACTGCTGTTTCTCGACAACCGCTAGTCCGATCTCATTGAAACTTGCCAGGTATATTGCTGGGGCCCTGAGGATGTGCCTTTTCAAGGTTTGATATTAATCGGACAAGTGGCTCCCAAGTTATGGCCATTTATTTACCAAAGCAATGACAGGACACGGTGCTATGACATCACAATTAACATCACAATTCTTCTTCTTCTTTTTTTTTTGCACGTACGGCCACGCACGTATGGGCACGTACTAGTCTATCTATAATTCCAGCAATCTCTGTGTGTCTGTTTGTGACTGCTGTTTCTTGACAACCACTGGTCCAATCTAATTGAAACTTGCCAGGTATATGGCTGGGGCCCTGAGCATGTGCCTTTTCAAGGTTTGATATTGTTACGTTTGAGGGGGGGGTATGCATTCAAAGGGTAATTAGGATGTTTAATTAGGTATGCCATGCTGTTCGAGTTTACCAGGATCTCGATGTAATAAGTAGTAATTCAGTGGTGATAAGTTGTCTAGTAAATGTTCATTTCTTCAAGGGGGGAGATGATAATTGTCACGTAATTAGATAGGGACATGGGATAGGGTAAGTGTGTCTGCGTAAACCCCTTTTGGTATTCTCTGAGGACTGGCCGTGACGTCACAAGACAGTTCAGCGGATGGCTCCGCCCCGTGATCACGATTGGCGGAAGGCGACGGCAGTGGGCCAATAAACGGCTCGATTGGGAGTGACGAGGACGAAGGATAAAAAGGTTCTGTTCGGGGTCGAAAAGGAAGAAGGAGAAGATTACAACCAGAACGCTCGTGTTTTTTTGGTGTGGAACCTGTGCCGGCAGAGAGCGTCCTGGTTGCTGTGCTGAGTGGATCGTGCTCTTGATCGTGCCTGGGAGCCTTGCCGAGCCTCGTGCCTCGCTTTGGTTGGCTCTAGGGTTCTGCTGACTCGGAATACGGGGTCGGGCGGCGGGTGGACCTGCCTCCCTCTCCTGCTCGCGGCTTGGCGCGGGAGCTGGTTCCCTGGCGGCTGTGGGCGGACTTGGGCCAGGACCAGGAGGTCGACAGCATCGCGGTTTCTCCTGCCCCCCTGAGGAGAGCAAGGCCGGCTCGTCCGGCGCCGATCCAGGGACAGTTGCGTCCACACCACGGTCCAGCCTGACCACCAGAGATAGCTACGGTGTGTGTGTGTGTGTGTGTGTGTGTGTGTGTGTGTGTGTGTGTGTGTGTGTGTGTGTGTGTGTGTGTGTGTGTGTGTGTGTGTGTGTGTGTGTGTGTGTGTGTGTGTGTGTGTGTGTGTGTGTCTGCTTGGCGCCTTAGAGGGATTGAGAACTGTATATTCATTGGTATTGTCTGTGTTTTTCCCCACGCCCGATCCCACACCATCCCGTCGAATCGTCCCGGATCCCTCTTCTTGCCGAGTCTTGTTATTTCTGGTAATTATAAAAAGGGAATAAACATCATCAACTCAGTGAAAAGTGACTCGTGCCACCTTCCTCATCCCGTTTGTTGTAGAGCGATTAGAACCGCCGTCTTTGGGTTATATAAAAATAAATCGCCTCCATCGTTTCGGCTCATTCTACGTTGGCGGGACTGTTCAAGTCCCGTGGACGTCACATTGGTGTCAGGGTGTTGGATGTTCGAACCCCTCTAAATTATATACCAGGATTAAAATCTCGCCACGAATTGGAATCTAAAATTACTGCAGAAAAGCGCATCAGCGCGGGAAAATTTTGGCGGGATTTTTCAAATTTAAATTAATTGGCGGCAAACGGGACTTCTGCACCATGGCGGATGTGCAGATGTTTGAGGAGGAAGGCCACGTGTCTGGCAGCGAGTCGGGGGAAGAGGGGAGAGACGGGGGTAGGGTTGGAACCTCCCCCATTCCGAGCGTGGACCGTGCTTCATCGCCCGTAATGGAGCCGGCAGCGCCGGAAACCGGCACGATGACGATCTGGACAATGTTGGAACGTTTAATGAGTGCAATTACAGCACAGGGGGCACAAATGGAAAATCAATTTGTGACACAGAGGGCAGAAATGACAGCACAAATGGAAAATCAATTCGTGACACAGAGGGAAGAAATGACAGATCAATTGAGGGTAATGGGGGTACAGTTGGGTGCACGGATTGATTTAATGAGGGATTATTGGGGGAAAAGATGGAGAAAATGAAAACTGAGATGCAGGAGTGTGTGGATGTTAAATTGGGAGAAATACAAAGTAAATTCGAGGATAGATTGGAGGAAACAAAGGTAGAAATTACATTGGAGGGGGAAAATATACGGAAAAAATTGGTAGATAAAATTGATGCAACGAACATTCGGGTTGATAAAGTGGATGAAAGCCTGGAACGTCATCGTGCCTGTGTGGATGCTCGTATGCAGCTGCAAGTTGAAGAGTGGGGAGAGCTGAGGAAGCAAGGGATGAATTTGGCGGAGGAGGTAAAAGGATTGGAGGCTCGTTTGCACGAACAAGATAAAATTATGAGCCAAGATGAAGTCTTGGATAAAGGCCTGGTAGAGCCGTCTTTTGTAAGTAGAGTGTCCGGGTTGGTTGAGGAGCAGCTACAAACTCGCGAAGGAGCCTTGGAGGAGGTTGTGCGGGCCCAGAAGATCCTGCGGGAAGAGGTGAATCGGTCCATTCAACGTTTGGAACAGGAGGCAAAATTGACCCATGAGATCCTCATCACAAAACATTTTTGGCCACAGTGGGCTCCGAAATTGGATACGCAGCCACAAGGGTGTTTGATCCCTGGGCTGGATTCGGACAAGGGAGAAACTGAGAAGCCGGCCACCGTAAAAGTGATCCCCCTGGTAAATTTCGACGGTTCAGGGAGCGTTGAAGCTTTTCTGATGCAATTTGAGTGCATTTCCCGACTAAACGGGTGGAATGAGCGGGAACGTACAGGGAATTTGGTGGCAACATTGCGGGGACCAGCCGCAGATGTGTTAAACGTGATCGCGGAGGGGATGTTGACCAGCTCCCACATTTGCGAGGCGTTGAGCCGTCGGTTTGGGTTCGCGGCAAACTGTGATCTGGTGCGGGCTCAGCTCCAGCACCGCAGATTAAAGCCGGGTGAGACAGTGCAGGAGCTGGCACAGGACATTTACCAATCAGTCAGGATTGCGTATCGGGACCTTACAGTGGAGGCATGGGACAGACTGGCACTAGAGAAATTTTTAGCTGCTCTTCCTGACCCTGAGGTCCGAGCGCTGGTGGAGCTACAGGATCCACCCACCGTTCACCGAGCGGCTGAGTGCGCAGCCAGGCTGGCCTCGTGGAGTCGGCCGGGTCGGGTTCCAGAGAGGCCATCGGTGACGATCCGACAGGCGGAGATTCAGGATCAGGGAGGGGGGCTGGGAGAAATTGGCATTACCCAAATGTTTCAGGAAATTTGCCAGAAACTGTCAAGTTTGATAAAGGGTAATCCGGTAGCTAGTGCGCCAAAGCGGCGGGGTCCAGCCCAGCCAATAGAGCAATTCAATTATGGCCGAAGGGGTCCGGAACCGGAAGAGACATTTCACCAATACTCACGGGGGCCTTTTATGGGGAGTTGTTTCCGGTGCGGGCGAAGAGGACACATGCAACGATATTGCCGGTACCCGGCGATGGAGGGACCCTCCAATAGACTTTTAGACTCGGAGAGGGTGAATCCTCCTGCTGAACCGCCAGGTCTATCCGAGATGCCCTTACCAAGGTCGAGTCCAGAGATCACTGTCGGGGGTCGGGGAAACTAGATCGGGCTGAGCATACAGGGCCATGCTTGGCTGGTGAGATTGTGGCGAAGTGCCCTCCCTTGGTGAAAATAGTGAATTGTGGAAAAATTGGCATGGGTTTGTAAGTTCTGCTGGGTTTTAGAGTGACAATCGGGACAGTGGGTAATTGGAAACAAAGCGGGCACGAGTGGCTGTCCAATGGCTGGTGCGTGGATCGGGTGAGAAGTGCTGTGTGAGTTGTTTTAAGTGAAGAAGTGAAATGTATGGTGCACACATTGTTTTTTTATTGGGCATGGTGTGGTAACAGGGAAGGTCATGGTCGGTGAAGTGTTATAAATGCAGATGTCACATGTAAGGCCGATGGGGTGGGGAGTCATGTGGGTTTTGTGGGTGGGGATGATGTGCTTGTCCACAGGGATTGCTGAAGCTCACGGTGAGCGTGAATTGCGACCCCCTTCAAGGAGATTCACCACCTGGTGGCTAATGGTGACAGTGTCTGGAGGCAACTGGGAGAGGGTCTGGTTGGGCGACCAAGGCGGGTAGGACCTTGGCGACCCAGGAAGGCCAGAGGAGCCAGTGAGACCCCTTCCAGAGTGTTATACGAGATTAGAGCTGATGGCTACCAGGGGGGAGGGAATCAAAGGGAGCGGGGCGGAGAAACGTCCGGGTTGGACTAAAGCTTACCTGTGGGCATGGTTGCACCTGAGATGCCCCCATCATCTTGTGGTAACCCACCCCACGGCCATGACGGGATTCAGCCTGCATGATTAAAATGAGGACCATGACCTAGAAATGTGATGATGACCATGGTGTGAGTGTTGTGAAGATGTGTGAGTCCCACCCGATCCCGCACAACTTGACAGGTGCAGCAAGGGCATGATGTCCGCATAATTTTGGGGCAAGCAAATTTGAAAATTGGCTCCCCAGGTAACGCTGGGTCTATTAGCATCCACTGGGGGAGGCGGTCAAGTGTAAATATCCTGTGAATAGTGTCGTTAAGGCTTAGAGTAGGAATGTAAAGTATAAGTGTTGTGTTTTTGTGGAACCTTTTGTTTCCCCCTCCCCAGATCACTGGAAGAGTGCTGGGCAAGAGCAATGATCCGGAGGATGGAGTGCAACTTCGCTCAGTGCTCTCATGAAAAAAAGTTTAAAAAGAAAAAAAAACAAAAAAAAAAACGAATGATTGTTTCGGCGAGGATAAGGCCATAAGGGGGTAGTACATTAAGCAGGATAGGTAAGTTAGCTGCGACTCGCTGCCCATTGCCCCTCCTACTTTATTTCGTTAGGTTAATTAGGTGTGAGTCAGTAAGTGTTAAGGCTGGTACGGTAGCGCCTGTGATATACCTTGCAGGAGCTGCGGTACCAGAGGAGGGGGCAGTGTTACGTTTGAGGGGGGGGTATGCATTCAAAGGGTAATTAGGATGTTTAATTAGGTATGCCATGCTGTTCGAGTTTGCCAGGATCTCGATGTAATAAG
Source organism: Eptatretus burgeri (assembly GCF_056783735.1). Lineage (NCBI taxonomy): Eukaryota > Metazoa > Chordata > Myxini > Myxiniformes > Myxinidae > Eptatretus > Eptatretus burgeri. The sequence goes on along the minus strand of NC_140973.1, from coordinate 9,925,327 downwards.
TAGTAATTCAGTGGTGATAAGTTGTCTAGTAAATGTTCATTTCTTCAAGGGGGGAGATGATAATTGTCACGTAATTAGATAGGGACACGGGATAGGGTAAGTGTGTCTGCGTAAACCCCTTTTGGTATTCTCTGAGGACTGGCCGTGACGTCACAGGACAGTTCGGCGGATGGCTCCGCCCCGTGATCACGATTGGCGGAAGGCGACGGCAGTGGGCCAATAAACGGCTCGATTGGGAGTGACGAGGACGAAGGATAAAAAGGTTCTGTTCGGGGTCGAAAAGGAAGAAGAAGAAGATTACAACCAGAACGCTCGTGTTTTTTTGGTGTGGAACCTGTGCCGGCAGAGAGCGTCCTGGTTGCTGTGCTGAGTGGATCGTGCTCTTGATCGTGCCTGGGAGCCTTGCCGAGCCTCGTGCCTCGCTTTGGTTGGCTCTAGGGTTCTGCTGACTCGGAATACGGGGTCGGGCGGCGGGTGGACCTGCCTCCCTCTCCTGCTCGCGGCTTGGCGCGGGAGCTGGTTCCCTGGCAGCTGTGGGCAGACTTGGGCCAGGACCAGGAGGTCGACAGCATCGCGGTTTCTCCTGCCCCCCTGAGGAGAGCAAGGCCGGCTCGTCCGGCACCGATCCAGGGACAGTTGCGTCCACACCACGGTCCAGCCTGACCACCAGAGATAGCTACGTTGTGTGTGTGTGTGTGTGTGTGTGTGTGTGTGTGTGTGTGTGTGTGTGTGTGTGTGTGTGTGTGTGTGTGTGTGTGTGTGTGTGTCTGCTTGGCGCCTTAGAGGGATTGAGAACTGTATATTCATTGGTATTGTCTGTGTTTTTCCCCACGCCCGATCCCACACCATCCCGTCGAATCGCCCCGGATCCCTCTTCTTGCCGAGTCTTGTTATTTCTGGTAATTATAAAAAAGGGAATAAACATCATCAACTCAGTGAAAAGTGACTCGTGCCACCTTCCTCGTCCCGTTTGCAGCAGAGCGATTAGAACCGCCATGTTTGGGTTATAAATAAATAAATCGCCTCCATCGTTTCGGCTCATTCTACGTTGGCGGGACTGTTCAAGTTCATTGGACGTCACAATATTAATCGGACAAGTGGTTCCCAAGTGATGGCCATTTATTTACCAAACCAATGGGAAGACACCTTGCTGCGTAGGCGTGGCCGATGGGGAAAGGGTGCCATTTGGTGACCAACGACAGGACACGTCGCTGCGTAGGCGTGGCCGTTGGGGAAGAGATCCTCAGCCGCGTTCCCCATTACGGGTTACAACGTACGGACTTCCGGATAGTGACGAGTTACTCTATTCTAATAATTTCTCGATTTGTTATGCGCATTTATAGATAAACACAATGCCCCAATCCAGTCGTCGTTTATGAGAGTGAAGGAACGCCTGTGTGGTTGTTTCAAAGTTTTTTTTTTGTTTTGTTTTTTGCACGTATGGCCACGTACGTACGGGCACGCGAGAGCGAAGGAACAGCCTGTGTGTTTGTTGTTTTTGGCATGCGGGTTGAAAGATTTTTTTTTTTTTTGCACGTACGGCCACGCACGTACGGGCACGCGAGAGCGAAGGAACGGCCTGTGTGGTTGTTGCTTCTGACACGCGGTTTGAAAGTTTTTTTGCATGTATGGCCATGCACTACGGGCACGCACTAGCATTACTAAAACTCTCATCTTGTATGTATGTTCCAGAAATACAGCCAAAACGGTACACAATCCACGCAGTGGATTTGAGGCTCGATGACTGTGAGGCTCCTAAAAGGTTGTCTGGACGTAAAGCTGAGTGCCGGTATAAAGGGAGGATTTTTTTTATCTTTATCTTTCCCCTTGTCTGTTTTTGTGACCGAGTGGAGACGTCTCAAATTAAGATTTAGTTTTACTTCACTTTTCATTCTCGCCCTTTGGTTTATTTCCACGATAACTCGTTGATTTTATTCTCATTAAACCATCATTTGTTCAATTTACTTGTGTTCGTCTATTCGTTGTGGGTTCGAGGATAAACCGTGTGCTTCCGTTCTGGTAAGCGTTTCATGGTAAACGCTCCACGGTAAACGCCCTCATTGTTTGCCGTCCCGCACGCGCCATCATCTCCAAGGATCTCGGCTGTTTGCCTCGGAGTTAGAACCGTTCGGCTGTCCGTCCAGGTCGGTGTTAATGGGCCTGAACACAACAATACTATCTTAATTTACTTTCAGTTAGTCTGTTCCAATACTTATGCTCACCTAAAATTGGAGGACTGAACATAAAAAGTGTTATTGTTCTACAATGGTAAAACATATATGCATACAAATACCATGAAATAAAAGCTGATCTGTACTTGTCTCATATTCATCTTTTGATCTCAAATCCAAATTTATTGAGTATATGGCAATAATAACAAATTTGAGTCCACTTTCCATGGCCTCATGCAGGGGTGGAGGGGTGGGGGGGTGGTGGGATGGTGGGAGTGTAAATGATCTTTGTAAATGTGTACCTCTTACCTGGGCAACGCTGAGGTTGAAGCACTCGTCGCACTGGAAAATTTGTCCTTCCCTTCCCGACCTTCTCCCACACGCTGCACACGGAGGAGCCTGTCATCAAGTGCAAGACATTTCCAGTGGGGGCATCATTACGATTGGGGGCAAAAAAGGTGGGGGGTGGGAGGGGGGAAGGTGAAAGCACTCGATGCCACGGGTAAATTTGTTTTCCTTTCCTTCTCCAAAATTTTTGGCAAACTCTGATTACTTGATCCATCAGCGAAGCGTCGGCTCTGCTAGTATGTGATATTTTCTAAGTCCAAAAAGGGTATAACTCGGTTAAACTTCGACGAAACGACCTGAAATTCGAACTCCCTCTGTGACTTATCACAATGAAGCCGTGTGCCAAGTTTCAATTGAATATGTTAAAGGGTCAGGTCAGGTATGGGAGCATGTGCCAGAACAGCACGTCGCTGCGTCCACTTTCCGCCGGTACTCCAGGGGCCTCCGTCTGGCCATCCCCCAGGCAGATGCCAGGCCCATCCCCATCTCCTTGAGATGATGGTCAACCTGCTGCAACCATGAGGCACGTGGTCGGCCCACTGGCCTCCTCCACTCATGAGACTCCCTCGCTGAGAGAATCTGGTGAGCAGGATCAGAGTCAGGAAAATGAGCCACATGTCCATACAGCCGCAACTGACGCTCACGGACTATGCAGGTAACAAATCTCATCCGAGTCTCTCTCAGCAACCGCTCGTTGGACACAAAATCCGACCAGCGATAGCCAAGGATTCTCCGAAGAGACCTGGTACCAAAGGAATTAAGTCTCCGTCTCAGATCCTTGGTCAGAGTCCAAGTCTCGCACCCATACAGCAAGACTGGAAGTACCAAGGACCTGAAGACTCGGACTTTCGTCCTCCCGCACAGGTACCGGCAGCGCCACACCCCATGATCCAGTGAATCCATGACTCCCCAGGCCCGACCCAGACGTCTATTGACCTCTGACTCGCAGCCAGCAGAGACATGAATATCACTGCCAAGGTAAGTGAATATCTCCACGACCTCAACATCCTCACCACAAACAGACACAGACAGGACAGCAGCATCCAAGATGTCACCGAAAGCCTGGATCTTAGTTTTGACCCAAGAAACCCGTAATCCTAATGGCTCCGACTCCTCATTCAGCACCTCGAGGGCCCCCAAGAGGATGTCTAAAGTCTCCGCAAAGATGACTGCATCATCTGCAAAGTCAAGATCCGAGATCTTGACATTCCCAAATGACGCACCGCAACTTGATCTCTCCGACATCCTCCCTAGAATCCAGTCCATACAAGTGCTGAAAAGTGTGGGGGCCAGTACACATCCCTGACGAACTCCAGTAACAACTGGAAATAAGTCAGAGATGGTACCACCACACTTCACAGCACTCTCAGTACCAGAGTAGAGTTCAGACATCAGATCGATCAGTTTTGGTGGCACCCCACGGAGACCAAGAATCCTCCAGAGGACATCCCGATTGACTGAATCGAACGCTTTACAGAGATCAACATAGGCTGCAAGCAGCCCCTGCCGAAACTCGCGTCTGCGTTCGGTGAGGACACGAAGTGCAAGGATACGGTCAATCGTTGACCTCTTTGGTGTAAAGCCCGACTGCTCTGGACGCTGGTGCTCAAGCAGATGGTGGCGAACCCTATCGAGAATTATCCGAGCAAAGACCTTGCCCGGCACTGAGAGCAGCGTCACCCCTCGGTAGTTGTTGCAGTCTTGGCAATCACCCTTCCCTTTCCAGAGAGGGACAACAAGGCCCCTCTTCCAGTCAGTTGGGATGATGCTTGTGTTCCAGGCAGAGCACAAAACTGCATGCACCGACACGAGTGCAGCATTTCCACCAGCCTTGAGAAGTTCGGCATGGATGCCACAAATCCCTGGAGCTTTGCCCCGTTTCAACTGGTTCACCACAGCCCGTGTTTCCACAAGCGTAGGTGGACCACAGTTGATTCGAGGGTCAGCAGCAGGGACTGTAACACCCTTGACGTCCAACTCGACAGTTGGGGGATCAGCCTGGTACAACCGCTCAAAGTAACCGGCCCAGCGGGCCTTCACTTCAGACTCCTCTGTCAAGAGCCTACCACTCTCTGCTCGAACTGTAGTGCTCCGAGGGATGGGCTTGGATGAACGTAATGCGTGAATTCCCCTGTAAGCAGGACGAGAATCACCTGTCCACAGGTGATGCTCTACCCCCTCACAGATTCCTCGCACATAGGCCTCCTTGTCCACCCTCAGTTCACGTACAGTTTTACGCCTCAGCTCCCTGAACAGCTCAGCTCTGCCATTCAGCCTGGCCCTGCGACTCTGGTCAATGGTATCCAGTGTCCCTTGAGAGACAAAATTCTTCTTTGCCCTGCGGTGAGCTCCAAGGCATCCACCGGCAACATCAAGGACGGTGGTCTTGAAGGCGCCCCACAACTCTTCAGGACCCCCCAAAGCACCCAGTCCCCCCAAGTGTCCACTCAGCCTGTTCGCAAACTCCTCAGCTACTCTCTCATCCCTGAGCTTGGCAACATCCAGCCTCGGCTGGGATGGTACCATTCTCCAGGATTTAAGGTGCAGCTTTAGAGTTGCTACAACAAGCCTGTGGTCAGTATTGAGGAACTGAGCACTCCGGTAGACCCTGCAGTTCTGGATCATCCTCCAACGACCGTCAATGAGGACATGGTCAATCTCCTTTGCCACACCGCCAGCGTTGGAATACCAAGTCCAGCGATGAGCTTGTGGGCGTTGAAACCATGAACCAGCCACCCTAAGTCCATGACTTCCTGCAAAGTCAAGGAACTTAGTGCTATTCTGGTTCATAGTTCCTGACCCATGGGGACCAACACACACCTCATAACCATCCCTATCAGTTCCAGTCGATGCATTGAAATCCCCCAAGACTAGAAGTGTATCTCGTCTGGGGCACTGATCAACCACAGACTCGAGTGTAGCGTAGAATGCATCCTTCAATGGTGAGATCACTCGCCTCAGTCGGAGCATAAACAGAGACCAGGGAAATGACACCTAAGGAGTGACGAATCCTTAATCTCATAATACGCTCGTTGACCGGTGTTACCTCAATTATCATTGGGGTCAGCTTATTGGACACAGCTTCAGCAACTCCTTGGGTATGGTCACCATCAGAGCGACCAGACCAATAGTAGGTGTAACCACCCACCATTATCTCGCCGCAATCCGGTCTCCGAACCTCAGAGAGAGCTGCAATCCCGATGTCCAAACGCTTGAGCTCAGATGATAACAGAGACAGGTGTTCATCCTCTCTTAGGGATAGGACATTCCCGGCACCCACCCAAAGGGACCGCCTCAGGTTAACCCAAGGAGACCGCCGTCTGGTGAACGACACCTCAGCACCACTCCGACACACTCTCCCGCAATCTGACCCAGGGATGTTACCCCGTGGTTTCCCTCCTATCAAAAATTGGGGGTCCCGAAGGCTTTGCCCCAATCCCGTCATCCGGTGAGCTGCCCTGCGAAGGGAAGCTGCACAGGAGGTACTCCCACGGAGTGGGTTTTCAGATTTTTTTGCGTTTTTGCGTTTTGCGGAATGAAGGGTTTTACGGTGGCTGGAGTGCAAATCCTGCCACCAACCTCCTAATAAGAAGTAACCCAACTGCAGGAGGACGTCCGCAGACACAGTTGGGCACTAGATATGGATGGCCGTTGGCTCACAAGGAGCTCCTCCGCCCTTTGACAGGTTTTGTTTTTAATCCTGCTGGGTGTCCATATCCAAACACCCTCCTCACCAGAAAACCTGGTTGGGGAGACGGTTTAGTCGCCGACAACCCGACCATGGAACAGGTTAGTACAGGTTTACATGGTACCTGTAGCAGGTCACAGATCGAACCTGACCTGACAGAAATACCCTCATGTTAAAGGGTATGGGAAAAAAACTCGAAAAAAAAAAAAAGGTCGGTCGGTCGATCGTCCGCTCCAGTGAAGCCATTCCACTCTCGTGAAATTTCTGATTGGACAAAAACCGGAAGAGAACGAATAAACCGGAAGTGAGAAGGAGGAGTTTCCAACCAAGCTTATCTCTGGACCCAACCACTGTGGATTGTTTTTTGGGGGGGGGAGGTGTGATTTGCATGTTTGTAATTTTGTAGAATTCGAATGAAAAGCAGAGCAAAATTAAAGTTTGAAAATACACGTTTCATAATATTAGTAGTGTTAACACAACAGGGGTATCTCTGAACATGTCATCGGTTGTAGTATCGTTTTGAATCCAGACTATGGCGGTTATTTTTGCTAATATAACGAAACACCTCTCTGAATCAACTGCTCCGCTTTCCGAGCAGCTTGCAGAGCGGTTGATACGAAACGCCCGGCTTGGCAAGCCGCTTGCTAAGGAAACATCCCCAGGTCACAATGTTTCCTCCCTCTTTCCTTTTGTCGAATCGTCGCCTCGCCGTCAATTATTCCCCCCCCCCTCACCCCATCCGGTCACGTTGACCTTCCAACATCCTCATATAAAACAACAACAACAACAACAACAGCGCCTGATGCCACGTGACACGATGCGAGCACTTACCCGAAGATGGCAACGGCAGCCGAAGGTAGGAATCCGACGTCGGGAGAGTCGCCAGTCGCCGCACGTCGATCCCGCAGTGCGCAGGGCCCGTGTATCGAGTGCGGGATGTTCGTCCGGCCGCGGATCTCCGGAAACCCCTCCTGACATCGCTCGGGAATCGCCTTGTTTAAACTTCCGGTACAGTTGGTCGAATCGCCGCGAGTTCCGGCGCCGAGACGTTCGCACTACCCCCGACTTTGAGCCTTTAGTGGAAGTTGTATCTCGACTCGGAAGGCGGGTTTCCTCAGGGATCGCGACGAACGGCCACATTTGATGTTTCCTTGAAGTAAATTCCTCGGTTTTATTGACCGTGGACTCCTTTTCGAAGCCTTCGAATCGCTTCAGCGGACGATGTGCTCATTTCACTTGTGTCCGTGAAGCCGCTGATGGTTCGTTTTACACCCATAGTTCGGGTCACGTGACTTACACCTGCACCTCGAACATCGAATTGACCACGGGCACCGCTTCCGTGAAAAAAATACTTCGCTGATTGTGTTTTAATGTTAACACGGAAAATGCCTCGTGTGTCTAAATGTATTATATATATAATCATGTTTACAGCAAAGAGGACGAAGCTCGGCAAGTAACTAGCTGCGGCTCGTTCACAGCTTAGGCTCCATGGCGTTGTAGTTGGCGGCTGTGATTTATCAGTCGTTTATTCGAAGACAAACATTCGTGGGTGCACCGGGGTGTGGTTAAGGGAAGTCACGTGACTCGCCCGTGTTGATGTGATGCTGTGCCTGTGTCCCTATTAAACCGATTGTTCCCACTTCAGAGTCTTCGTCCCATATTGTTTGAGTCCATGGTAGTAACGATGCAGAAACTCATTGCAATCTGATACACACGAACACACACATACACGCGCACATGCACACGCACACACATACATACACGCGCGCACACACACACACACACACACACACACACACACACACACACACACACACACACACACACACACACACACACACACACACACACACACACACACACACACACACAACAACTGTAGGAAAGATTATGCAGATTTTCAAGTCCAGAATGGCACAAACCCATTGCCAGAGCTCTGAAGAAGTTCAGGCTGGATTTGCACTGCATTTGCATTTGCTGCTGATGCAGTGCCCCCTGTAGGTTGGAGCAGGAATTTGTAATTTTCATGGTGCTGGCGACAGCACGCCTACTCTTCACAAAGGACACTGTGGGGTCTTTAACGTCGACCATCTAATGCCGGCAGACGGGATGCCCAGTGTTAACGTCCATCCGACGAGGGACGGCACACCCATTGATGAATCACCTTGCCTGTGAAACACCAGGATGGAAGTTTATAGCTAGGCTGGGATTCAAACCCAGACGAAGCAGCTCAGAGGTGAGTGTGGGGGAAGTAACGCCAGTAACTGATGACGACAAAGATAGCCCCTCTGTAGTATTATCTTGCCGAGCTGTTCGTTGCATTGCTCAATAATATTCATTGAGAACTTTGTGTCAACTTGCATTTATAGAGGTTTGCAATGACTAAATACCCTGTTAGTATGGTGTTGTTGGTGATGTTTGCTATGTAGTTTAAACGCATGATTTTTGCCAGCTCGTATTTATTTGTTTTTTGATTATTTATTGTTTTTTGCTTTGCAGAACATGACGTCAGTGCACCTCGTAGCCAAGATGTGCAGGAACGTGATTTCTCTCACCTGGATTTGCAAAACAATAACCTCGGATTCGATGGAAATTCTGACCATTTAGATGGAGTTTGGAGCAGACAGACCTCTGGCAGTGGAATGCAGAGCCAGAGAACCTTTGATATCCGACGGAGTGATGGACGATGTCAAAACAGCTTGGATGTGCACAACGTTGAGAGTGTGTTGCATGGAGACCTTGCGGATAAGACAATAAGGGTGGAGAGAGGAAATTTCCCACAAATGGAAAGCTTGCCTTCTACCAATGATGCCTTTTCAACAGATACAAACTTTGCGGAGAGTATGTTGGAAAAGGATGATTCTAGCCTCTTGTGCGCTGGCAATGACGACGTATTGCCATTGACAATTGAAAATGAGCACCTGGAAAGTGCTGAAAGATCAGCCATGAATTCCTTCGAGCACCTTGTGATGTCTGATGAAACACCAGGTGGCTTACAAGAGAATATGAAGACTACTGTCTCTGACGACGAAAGGCCGATCAACGATTGCCCCAAATCTACATCAGATCTTGTAAAATCGGGAACGGCAGGTGGGGCTGATTTGGACTTTAGTGCTGAATGGGTTGTCCAAACTTCAAGCCATACGTCTCCTCGCCGAGGACAATTTGCTGCGCAGAAGCAGAGTTTCCTTCCTGACGATGAAAACGTATTTCATCATGACCGGTCGCATTTAAGCGAAGACGCCTGCATGGATTTTACAACTTGCAACAAAGACAAAACTGCAGTGTGCGCAAGCACCGTTACCGGCCGCGATCATCTTGGTCCTCGAAAGCCACGGGTTAATCCCTTTAACTTCTTGCAAGATAAAGACCTGAGTGAAGACGTGTGTGAGAATTACTTTGGCGATGCAGCGGATGATGTCGTGGCTTGCAATGCTGCACCACAAGCACCAGGCCTGTCACCTCAGCACGTGTTCGCCCAAGTACAAGTCGGTAATGTTACTCGGAGAGAACCCAGGCCTTCAGGTTGGTTGCAGGACAGTCGAAGCCTGGATGGTATAAGCCAGCTGTACATGTCGAAAGACATAAAACCAAAGGATCTGAAGCAGGAAGGACGGAGAGCAACCATTGCTAGCTCTTTAGAACTGGAGGGAACGGTCGTTCATGAAGGCAACCTCACACATTTTGTGGTTTCAGATCTTCAAGAGAAAATTAAACTGAGCTCAACGAAGCAGTTAAACGGTGAGTTAACTCTGTGAATGTGCTCATGATAATGCAGTATATATATACCGAGGTATATTGTAAGATTAAAAAAAAAAAGATCGGTGTGAGACTAAGAACCCACGTGCACGTTTAGACCTTGCTCCATTCTGTGCTCCGTTGTGCAGGCGAACAGCAAAAACTCGCTCCGAAGAATGGCAAACAGGTGCTTGTGAAGGCTAGTGTCGGTCTGTGTCAACGGACGCGTACACAGATGGATGTAATAGACAGAACATTCAATGGAAGTATGCTAATCACCATGGGCTTGTGGGAAGCAAGAAGAGCTTCTCACAGTGGATCCGCTTTTTCTTCCCCCCCCCCCTCCCCTGGCGAGTATACTTCGATAAACGCTCTGATGACTCCATCCATTGCTCGAGCAAGTCAATATTGCCAGACAACATGGACCGAGAGAGGAACCATGATTCAAATGGCTCCAATGCTCGAGGAAATGACAGCATCTATCTTTTTATATACTACTGCATGCCCATAGATGCGTGGCCGTACGTGCAAACCCTCCCCCCCTCCCCCCGCAAAAAAACTCAGAGTGCCAGAAACAACAACCACACAAACCGTTCCTTCGCTTTCACGTGGCTGTACGTGCAAAAAATATATATACACTTTAAAACCGCTTGCCAGAAACAACCACACAGGCCGTTCCTTCACTCTCGCGTATCCGTACGTGCATGGCCGTACGTGCGTGCCCATACGTGCGTGGCCGTACATACAAAAAAATTTTTAAAAAACTTTCAAACCGCATGCCAGAAACAACAACCACACAGGCCGTTCCTTCGCGCTCGCATGCCCATATGTGTGTGGCCGTACATGCAAAAAATAATAATAATAATAATAATAATAACTTTCAAACAAACACACAGGCCATTCCTTCGCTCTCATCAACGTCGACTGAATTGGGGCATTGTGTTTATCTATAAATGCGGATAAGAAATCGAGAAATTATTAGAATACAGTAAGTCATCACTATCCAAAAGTAGTGCGTACCCGTACAGAATGTTCACATCATTCCACGAATTACCACTTGCATTGAAGTAACAACTGCTGTGATACACACAGCGTTAATTAAAATCAAGTCTTCCTCCCTGTCTTTGCTTGCCATGACATTCGCTGCCATTTTCCATTGGCACTCCTACCCCACGGTAACTAAGGCGCCGATCAATCCCCATCGTAACCAGCACGGCACGTGACGTCATCGTCGGCCGGCCGTGCACTGGCCTACGCAGCCACGCCCACGCAGCAACGTGTCCTGTGATTGGTAACTAAATGGCGCATCGGCCACGCCTACGCAGCACGTGTCCTGCCATTGGTTGGTAAATAAATGGCCATAACTTGGGAACCACTTGTCCGATTAATATCAAACCTTGAAAAGGCACATCCACAAGGCCCCAGCAATATACCTGGCAAGTTTCAATTAGATCGGACCAGTGGTTGTCAGGAAACAGCGGTCACACACACACACACACACACACACACACACACACACACACACACACACACACACACTGCTGGAATTATCGATAGATGAAATGAGGTCAATGAGATGACAAATGAAGGGGTTGAATGCAGACTGCAGAGCAATGAGTAAGGAAACCCGTCGTTGTGAATCGTTTTTACCACCAAATTGAGATGTATTTCGTTGGTAAGCATGCTGAGTGGAGCTGCATTCCTTAACACTTCCAAAGGCCACAGCATTTTGACAATTGGAAACAAAAAAAGTTGTGCACTTTTTTTGATAAATTATTTTTGCAACAATTTTTCTTCAATAAATCATAATAATAATCGTCTCCATGAACATTGTACACACCTTTATCTCGTTAGCACCTCTTCATAAACAACATCGATGAGGAAACGGTGCTTCTTCTTTGTTTCCTCGTCCAGGGCAAGAATACGGAGGATTTTAATGGCCAATTATTCAATTGGCGCCAACGTATTTTGCCTTTTCGCAAGGAAAAACACGAAGAGGAGAGGAGAGAAAAAACCCGTAATGGCGAACGCGGCTGAGTTTCTCTTCACCATCGGCTACGCAGCAACGCTTCCTGTCATTGGTTGATATAAAATGGCCGCAGCAACGGTTCCTGTCATTGGTTGGTGAATAAATGGCCATAACTTGGGAAGCACTTGTCCGATTAATATCAAACCTTGAAAAGGCACATCCTCAGGTCCCCAGCAATATATCTGGCAAGTTTCAATTAGATCGAAACAGCGGTCACACACACACACACACACACTGCTGGAATTATATATATATATATATATATATATATATATATATATATATATATATATATATATATATATATATATAATGGAGTAAGTGTATGTATCATCTCTACTCCTCCAAGAGGGTTTGGCCTCGGAAGCGGAAGCTTTCAGGGGTTAATGAGGTCACCTGAACTTGTGCCTGTGCAAGTTTCGTTTGATTTCTAAGATGGGTGAAATTTTTTTTTTGAAAACTTTATGGAATCAAACGAAACGTGCACAGACACAACTTCAGGTGACCTCATTAACCCCTGAAAGTTTCAGCTTCCGATGTCAAATCTTCTTGGAGAAGTATATGATACGTACATCCATACTTTCCTCCCATTATGAGGTTATCTCTCCGAAATGAGCTCATAGAGTGGGTCCCAGGGTCTGGCTGTCCATACGTACGCCTGCTAACATTTGATTAAAACATCTCAGACTACCCAACAGATTATGGACCAGAGTGTGGAGAGGGCAGAAGGAGCTCGACTAGAGGAGAGGCCACCTCACCGATCTGTGATGAGAAGCAACGGACATTGTGCTTGGGTCTCATTGCAGGAGATGCTAATAATGTTGAGAGGTTTAGAGTCTCCAGAATCCAGGAGAGACTTGATGCTGAGGCCTCTGTCCATATCATATGGTTGTCGATAGTTGTGGCTTTGAATGCCAGATACTGTAGACCATTTGGGACAAGCCTGATGTTGGCTTAACGGTTAGGGTAACTGACTTAAGATCTTAGGGTCTTGAGTTTTTGAGCCCCCGTTAGTCATTGAAGTAACACCAGGTGGGTTGACTCAGCCTGTCATCCTTCCGAGGTCGGCAAAATGAGTTCCAGTTTGCTGGCAATGGGAACGACATCGGTGGCACAGCCACGCTTCCAGAAACGATGCAACCAGCATCCATAATCCATCGGATGCATACGAAACAACATCAACAACCAATTGGGATTCCTGTTTTGTATCCTTTTGTTTTAAATGTTTTGCTTTTATGATTAAACTTTTTTTTTTTCAGAGGAGAACAGGACAAGTTTGGAGGTTTCGAGTTCTTTTCAAAGAAGCGCTGATATCCCTGCCATCGACCCATCTGTGCTGGTCGACCTGGAGATTCAGGCTAAAGAGGTGGCGAGTAATGTGGACAAGATGATGAAGTCTTTAAATTCTGCTGTACAAAATGTAAGTTTGGTCACATTCATAACAGGGGTTTTTGGCAAGAGTAGAAATAATAAAAAAACGACGTGGAGCATTTTCCTCTTCGATTTACAAGGAGTGTTCAAACTGCTGAGGATTACATGTTTCTTGTCAACTCTACTCGCCAATCTCGGGCTTTGTGATTTGTGTTTAAGTTTTAAAATTCCTACATGGGACAAATGATATTTATACTCAACTTTGATGTTTTGTCTCTCGTAACAAGTTCAGGTCTGTCAGTAGTGTCTTTACTCACTGAGTTATGGTGGAACCGTCAAAACTTACCTTCACCTGCTGGAATAGCGTGAACAAGGCCTCTCATTTGGGGGCGTCATGAGGTCGATTATCAAGTGTCATCGTGTTGTCTTTTATTTATTATTTTTTTCCTGTAATGATTTTTGCCAATTGTTCTTTGGGTTGCATACTTTCGACGTATTTGTGATGTAAATACCTTTGACCGCATCAAAAATAAAATGAAACTAGAAGGGCACTCGGTAGAGTGCATACCTCCGCCACGTAATGCCTGATCCACGAGAACATATCGGGCCCAATACATTTTTGAAATATCATGCTATACAGCACTATATCGTTTTTGGCCCTATTTCTGAATGGTGAAGAACCACTTTAGGAATCAAATAATTCTCGTATCCGGATCCAGATTTGGATCTTCACCAAAATTGAATCAATTTGTCCTTGCCACACACTCAACATATCCACCAAATTTCATCCGAATCCGTCCACAACTTTTTGAGATATATATAATAATTTTTGGCCCCATCTCTCAATGGTGAAGAATCACTTTAAAAAAGTTAAATAATTGTTGTATCCAGATCTGGATCCAGGTCTTCACCAAAACCTAATCGGTTCATCCTTGTCACACACGGAACCTGTCCACAACTTTGAGATGATCACGTACACAAACAGAAAGGGGTGAAAACATAACCTCTTTCACCTTCGGTGGCGGAAGTAACTGGAGCGAAGTCGATGGCGCATCATCGCAAACCCCTATGCTTCCCACCTAAAGAAAAGTTGAAAAATTACCCCCGTGTGGGGGTGACGGTCATCTCTATAATACCACAAGTTCTCAATGTTCAGGTAACCGCGAAACGGTCCAAACTAACCATTTAGATTGAAATAGTTCACAGAGATACACTAGGATAATACTACTAATGACATAATTAATATGTATTGTTCATTTAGTACCCGGATTAACACATCAGAATCACCAGTAAGTGCAATACCTGGTTTTCCGGTCCGTCCACTCTGGGGACATTTCACTTCCGGTTGTAGAAAAAAAAACGAAAAATAGGCTTAGCTCTCGGAGATTATGATACTCCTGTAAATTATTCTTCACTGATTATAATGCAACTTTCAGAATGAAAATTGGTCAAGTATTTATAGAGATATTGAGGTTTGAATAATCGTTAGAGCGAGAAAATTCATTAATTATTAATTCCACAGAAGTTTTGTGACACTGCACAAAGTAACATGTCACGTTTGAAAAAACATTTTGTATGCCAGATTCATTAATTATTAATTCATTAATTATGGAATGTACTCATTGATATATTAATCTGAAAGCCCGAAGCATGTAGCATAATTTATCACTTATCCCCTCATCCGGGATCCGTGTCCTCGCCCCACAGCCTGCAGCCCTATGTCCGCCGGTGATTATGTTAGATATCGGCACGATCGAGAGGAGCCTGCGAATCATCCCTGCTGATGCACTGAATTGATGCAATCGTTCGGCCAGAATATTCGTTGTCAAGATGTTGCGTGATTAAATCGCCAATACAGTCACTCGAATTTATACCGCCGACACACTTCTTAACAATCGCCTTCGCCCCAGAAACCACAGTCAATCTGAACCACGCTGGCCACTGCTCAGACGCCGTGACCGGACAACTGCGCAGTTTGGTTAAAGATGACTCGGCATTTTGGCGCGCGCACACGAAATTATATGTTGAAAATAAATGCCGACGTTTACATTTCGGGTTTTGAAATTTTTGCACCTTCGGCGGAAAATGTATAAATATAAAAGGCTAAAAATGTGTTTTATATTTATATTTCATTTCTCCTTCCTTCATTCTTTGCGAATCGCATCAGCGTTTTTGGCCATCTTCCAGATCACGTGACGATCAAACGGGAAAGAAATTTAAAAATCTGTCCAGTTTGATACAAGATAATATTTTTTACTATCATAATCGATAAACAGTTGCCGAATATCTTGTAGAATGGCAGACGAGATAGGTTTTGAAAATGGCGATTTTTATAACTTTCGTGACCTTGAACCCGGACAAAAGTTATATCATTGTGCAACACTCAGACCTCTACCCACATACTAAGTTTCATCAAGATCGGAAAGAAAAATTGTTGACGGACAGACATTTGGTCCGGCTTTTAGGTCCGATGACCTAAAATGGCAAAAAGTTCCACCAGAAATGACCCAATATCACATTTTAGGTCAAATTTTTTTCCCTGTTTTGACCTCTGTGACCCCAAGTGCCCACCCCCTGGGTCATGAACTCGGGGTCAAATTCCAAACATCGTTACATATTTCATGCGTCCCCCAATGCTGATTTCATGTACAAAGTTTCATTTAAAATGTTTACAGTGTGCCTGTAATCGCATTTTTTTTTTCTTATTTGACCTTTTGAGCTGGCCCCAGGGGGCAGGGCCAAATATGATCCTGCTGTCACACCTTTTCACAACTGTGTTGATCATAACTACTAAGTATGGTGAATTTCTGCGCAACCGTTTAGGAGGAGATGGTTTGACGGACAGACAGACCGACGAAGCCAGATTACAATATCTCCCCATGTTTTTCAAAAAGCGTGGGGATAAACATCGTTTTGACATCATTACCGGTGTAAATGAACGTTCAAGCTCGCAGCAACATGACCATATACAATCGTAAGCTGGAAGTGACCTTTGAACTGACTCTTAACATGTGGGCTGCGCCGTGGTTTTATGTGCAAGTGGCATCGATTAAATATTTTATCCCTTTTTGTAACCGATCATAATGGGTTACCGGCGCTACCTTTAGTTGTCGCAGCCATTTGAGAAAGGCCTGTCGGATAAGTTTATTTTTGATTTCCATGGGACAGTGCTCTGGTTGCAGGGGGTTTGAGATGAAATCTCACCGCAAATCCTGATCCCTCAACTTCAGCAGAAGCTGGAACGAACGGGATCAAAGAAAGCCGTGTGCACCTGAACAAAATGTCTGTTGGTTTAAATTTTTTTTATTTAATATCGAATTGCTTTAAATCTTAAATATTTATATGTGAATATGTAGTTAGCATCATTACATCTCCCAAAGCTTCTTCCTTGATGGTGAAGATAATGAAGATGCTTCCTCGGTTCTGCCTTGGCCGAGTTGTTGCTCCTATAAAGTCCCAAACTAGGTAGTGGAGACGAGGCCCGAGTGATTTGAGCGTTGAGCTTCTTCGTGCCAAATTATCTTCCAGATGACCGCCTTGAGTGTCGGCTACGTACAGACGTATCGGGATTCTGTCGACAGCCTCGGTGAATCGGTGGATTTTAGTATCAAGGTATGATGATCCTTTTTTAAAAATTATTATTGTGTGATCTCAAAGGTTTTTTTTATTTTTATTTAACCTTCATTTTCATCTTCACATACTCGAATTGCGATGATGACAATGCTGAGCAATGATGTTTTAACTTTAGACCAAATGTGGTGGTGGATTCATGGTAAGGAGGTTGGGCTGAAATCGCAGAAGTTTTGTATTTTTATTTGTACAGAAATCTTGGCCCATGAATTGGCTAAACAATGGCTGGGTTCACGAACGAGATGTTAAAGCGAACAGGCAGACAACCACCTTTTCCATTGGGCTTGACGAATGGCAACTTAAAAATCCAAGTCTGATAATGAAGCAACGGCTGCAGCAGAGATTGCTCGGAACACCCCCAGGCCTCCTCCAAATTTTTGAAGTTCCCTGTCGTTCATATTATGTTCCACAGTTTTATGAGGATTGTTGTCTCATGCCAGGCGATCTGAAATTTTTTTTTTCCTCTCCATTGATGTCCACCATAAACAGATCAAACATGGGACATGCAAATTTTGTTTCGTGTATTATTCATGACTGAGAGTGGCATTTTGCAACTTGGAAAAAAGAAAACAACATTTGATTCCTGGGAACGAATTAATAATTTTTTTTGCCGAATAATTGTGCGTATTACTAAAATTAACACCAACATGTGTTAGTCACCAAAAAGTTACTGAAATAATTAAAAATTGCAAATATTGACTCGATAAACTGTGTTAGTGTACTGCAACAGTAACGTATACTAGTTATGTTGTTCAATGACTGTTAGCGAAGTGATGGATTCAGTGATTGTGTATCTACAGTATATAATATATATATATATATATATATTACTTTCAGTTTGGAGAATACTTGGGACTTTGGCAAACTGCAGTTTAGCCTGGTGTTGGCTTAGCGCTGAGGGAGGTGGCTTGGGATCCGAGAGTCCTGAGTTCAAGTCCCATTGGCCGCTGAATTAACACAAGGGAGTTGACTCGGCCTGTCATCCTTCCGACGTCGGCAAAATGAGTGCCAGTGCACTGGTAATCGGGGCACTGCATCAGTGGCATATCCGCACCCGTAACCGATGATGCAACCAGCAGCCAAAAGGCTGCACACGAAGGGTATCGACGGATTTATTAAATGTGGTATTGGTGTGGTGAAGGCATGAGGGGCCGAATGGCCTCCTCCTGCACATCATTTCCTTGTAATCCTTGAAACAATACTCGGCCTCGTATTTAATATTCAGAATTGTCACGTCGTCGTAACTCTTTTTGAAATTTGGACAACACAGTCATGGATGTAACGTACCTGTGAAACACCTGGGTGACGTTGCAGTCGGGTCACAATTCCAACGCAGGAAAGTGCGCTCTCTCTAAGCTATCCTACCAACCCTGAAAATACAGTAGACACCACCATAAAGGTTGTCATCATGGCACACATTTAATGATCAATTTGAACTTCATCAATGTGGACAATTGTTTTTTCCTGCATTCTTCGGATTTAAAATATGTGCCACGACCTCCAACAAAATTTTGTACATTTTTCATAAAATGCTGAGTTAATGGCTGTTTGCAAGTCGACCTTAATTGGAATGATGGAGTTCACTTGAATAATAATAATAATCATCGTCGTTTTACGGCTGTTTCCATTCTTGCATGTGGAAGCCGTGGTTCACCGAACGGCTGCTTTCCAGGCTGCACGATCCCTTCTTACCCCTCTTGTTAAGCCTTTAACTCTAAGATCCTCTCTCAGCAAAATATCCCATGTTTTCGTCGGACGGCCTCGAGCTCTCCTTCCATCCACATACTGTAATATTTATACACTTCTTCACACAGCTGCCCACATGTCCAAACCATCTCAACCGACCCCTACACATAACCTCACTAATGCTTTCTATACCTAACCTATCGCTTAATTCCACATTTGATTTCCTGTCCTTCAGTGCCACATCACACATCCACCTCATCATTCTCATTTCATTCACACCTCCGTTCATTCTCCTTTTTGATCACTCATGTTTCGCTGTCACACAACATCACGCTTCTAATGCAAGCTGCATACAGTTTTCCCTTTAATCGGAGAGAGGTACCTTTTGATGTGAATAGGGGAAAACTCCCAAAACTTCCTCCAGCCACTTCTAATTCTTGCATTCACTGCTGCCTCCATACCACCACCTGCATCAATCGTATCACCAAGGTAACAGAATTTATCCACACATTCCATTGATATAGCCCCATGAACTAACCTTTCTACTCCAACTGGAGTCACTTGTTTACCTGCACAAGCAGCACATTTGAAGTCAGGTACTACCTGCAGTCCATCCCTGATGCCACGACACCTCTTGTGCGCCCAACTGTTGCAGGATCAGGATATACACAATATTGAATTGCTACCGACACCTTTTCTACAGACAGCACAGGGCCACCTTTCTATTTTTTCCCACACTTCCTTCTCCCATACCACTAATCAGTACTTTTGTTTTCCCTGTATTCACTTTCAGTCCTCTGGCTTCCATACTTTATATTTATCCATTACCTCTTCCACCTTGTTAGCTATCAGCATATAGAAGTTCCTTAGGTGAGCCGCCTCTAAATTCCTGTGATATAGCCTCAAGAACAATGATGAACAGGATTTGACTCAAGACTGACCCCCTGATGAACACCCACTCTCACTTCAAAATACTCACTGTGCATCTCGTTTACCCTCGTACAAGTTTTTGGGCCATCATACATCACCGTGACTACCCTGACTAACCAATCCTCCACACGTAACTTTCTCATGGACCATTGCACCACTTCCTGAGGCACCCTATCGAACGCCTTCTCCAAATCCACAAATATAAAAGACATTTGTTTATTCTTCCCTCGATATTTTTTTCCTGTAATTGCCTAACGATCAAAATTGCCTCCATCATACCCCTTCCTGGCATGAAACCAAATTGCATTTCATGTATATTAACACTGTCTTATCAATTTATCCATTAATATTGGTGGCATATTAATACATTTCCATACAAAAGGTTTTCGTTACTTTCAGGTTTTTCTTTCTTTCTTTCTTTGTCTCATCCTTTTGATTTGGACAGGCAATGTACACGCTGATAGCACGCACTGAAGAACTGGATCAAGCCATGCGGCCTGTTCATTCCCTCACCAAACAAATCAAGGAGGTCAAGCGGTTACTGGATTACTTTGAAACCCTTTGTAAATAAATAAATAAACAAACAAAGGCTTTTTGCTACTTGTTTCCATTTACTGCCTTCACTGTCAGATTGCTGCACATTCATTGGGTTGAACAAGGCTTAAATCATTTCACAATGTTATCGACGCGACTCGGACACAAGCCCGACTCGTTCCTGATCTGTTTTATTTTTCATTAATTGCTGATTTTTGCTCCATAATGTGCTGCCTTTCCCACACTTCATTGTTGCATTGACACATGGAATTATACAATGAAAATGTTTCAAATGTGTGTGTATGTATATATATATGTGAAATGCTGTTGTATATTTGATTTGATAAAATTTGGCACCAAATGCTTTTGTAACTGCTAAACTTTGTACAGATGTTCAAAGTATCCAAGCCATTAATGGTGACAAGTTACTTTAGGACTGCAGTGCATGCAATGCAATAAAGAAGTCTTCAACAACATGACTATCGATACTATGCTCTTCTTGGGAGTTTAACTCGTTTTCCCAACAAACGGAAGCAT
This sequence comes from Eptatretus burgeri, assembly GCF_056783735.1. NCBI lineage: Eukaryota > Metazoa > Chordata > Myxini > Myxiniformes > Myxinidae > Eptatretus > Eptatretus burgeri. The sequence continues at coordinate 9,904,665 of NC_140973.1, read as the reverse complement.
TCTCGTATTTCTGAAAAGGATTGACAAGTGCAAATCGATAGTATGAAAAGCAAAAGTGTAAAGTGCTTCTGCTTCAAGAAGCAAAAACAACATGATAAATCTTCATGAAATCTTGCACAAATACCAGAGTTCTGGACAAAGAAATGGTCTTTATAAAATCTGACATACACCACATGGCCAAAAGTAGGTGGACACCCCTCCTAATGAGTGGATGGATTCAGCTATTTCAGCGACATCCATTGCTTACAGGTGTATAAAATCAAGCACACAGCCATGTGTTCTCCATACACAAACATTCATTGGCCGTACTGAAGAGCTCAGTGACTTTCAACATGGCATCGTCATAGGATGCCACCTTTCCAACAAGTCAATTCGTCAAATTTCTGCCCTGCTCGAGGTGCCCCGGTCAACTAAGTGCTGTTATTGTGAAGTGGAAACGTCTAGGAGCAACAGTTCAGCCACGAAGTGGTAAGCCACACAAGCTTACAGAACGGGACCACCGAGTGCTGAAGCTCGTAGCACGGAAAAATCGTATTTTGTCGGTTGCATCACTCACTTCCGAGTTCCAAACTGACTCTGGAAACAAGGTCAGTACAAACACCGTTCAGAGAGCTTCATGAAATGGGATTCCATGGCCGACCAGCCGCACACAAGCCTAAGGTCACCATGTGCAATGCCAAGCGTTGGCTTGAGTGGTGTAAAGCTCACCGCCATTGGACTCTGGAGCAGTGCAAACGTGTTCTCTTGAGTGATGAATCACGCTTCACCATCTGGCATTCTGACAGATGAATCTGGGTTTGGTGGATGCCAGGAGAACGCAACCTATGCGAATGCATAGTGCAAACTGTAAAGTTTGGTGGACGAGGAATAATGGTCTTGGGCTGTTTATCATGATTCGGGCTTGGCCCCTTCGTTCCAGTGAAGGGAAATCTTAATGCCACAGCATACAATGACATTCCAGATGATTCTGTGCTTCCAACTTGTGGCAACAGTTTGGGGAAAGCCCTTTCCTGTTTCAGCATGACAATGCCCCCATGCACAAAGCGAGGTCCATACAGAAATGGTTTGTCGAGATTGGTGTGGAAGAACTTGATTGGCCTGCACAGATCCCTGACCTTAACCCCATTGAACACCTTTGGGATGAATTGGAACGCCGACTGCAAGCCAGACCAAATCGCCCAACATCAGTGCATGTCCTCACTAATGCTCTTGTGGTTGAATGGAAGCAAATCCCCACAGCAATTTTCCAACATCGAGTGAAAAGCGTTCACAGAAGAGTGGAGGCTGTTATAGCAGTAAAGGGGGGGACCAACTCCGTGTTAATGCCCTGATTTTGGAATAAGATGTTGGATGAGCAGGTGCCCACATACTTTTGGCCATGTCGTGTATAAAAGGAGCATGGTCTCAGCCTCTGTGCGTGCATCTGTCAACCGTATTCCACAAGTCAAGCAATAATGGTACCCCTTACACAGCACAGCGACACACATACACGAAGCATATAGCATGCTGCACATACATGCATGAGGAGAGTGTTTCCTGGCATGGCCTACGCAGAGTACATACCCCACAGTTAGATCAAAAGAAGGAGAGCGAGCAGGGGGGATAAATTTTTTTTAATTTTGATCTTCCTTGTGTTGTATGTGATTCAGAATTCAGCATCTAAGAATGCTGTGATGACGTCATTCACACTCCCCAAGTGTAGAGCCAAATACCACCAAATATATATATATATATATATATATATATATATATATATATATATATATATATATATATATATATATATATATATATTTTTTTTTTTTTTTTTACCATGAACAACCGTTTATTTTTTAAATTTTTTTTAGCAATTACGCAGATTGGTATTCCCATGAGCGAAGTAACGGGTCTTACATTCGAGTGGAGGTCAGAATGGTTTAGCGGTCTCACACCGGATTTGGTGGTGGCTCCTGGCCAATTTATTGAAGAAAAGGAAGCCAAGTGCACAAGTCCATCTTCCCCGATCTTTCCCCTCACCTTACCTTCGAGTCTAATCCACAACGGCTTGGGGCAAAGCTTAACCATTTCTGTAAGACACAAACCCAAAAGTAGGGCATAAACCCAACTGGGATACATGTGTTGTAGTGGGTGAAGGCACCTGCATGCTATAGGTATACAAGTACCATTGGAGGACTCTTACCCTATGATGGTCAGTAGTCGAAGAAGAAGCACTCCCTTCATATATCCAGACGCATTAGGCTGCTGAGGCAGTTTTCCATTGTCTCGAGAGCACAACCCTGGAGGAGTCACCACTCTGACATAGGATACTCAAACAGCTCATTATTTCCAGTAAGCTGGTACTCAATTTGCCGACCTCAGAAGGATAACAGGCTGAATCAACGCACCTGTTATTTAATGACATGACAGGGGCTCAAACTCAGGACCAGCCACCTTAACCATCAAGCCAACACGAGGCTATGATTATCAATTGGTTTTACGAAAAATCGTTAAAGAGTATTGGAAAACTCTTACCTGTGATGGTATTGTGGAAATGACTCCTCGGGGTTAACGTTACTTAGTATAGTTCAGTTGTAGTTCCTTAATAAATATGTTAAAGTACGTGCGAGGTGATGTAGTCATACTATTAGATACAAGTCGTTATATGGAATAGATAGACGAAGTCCACCCCTCCTTATGTATACATTGAAAAAAATCACCATCCCTGCAAATCTTTGGTTTATGTTCTACCCTTTGTAAATCTGTCCGTTCTTTTGAAGCATTTCTTAGGCTTTGAGGGGCCAGCGAGAGAGGAAAAGCCATGACCACCATGCCAACCTTCAGCAACTCAGGATTGGGAAGGGTTTGCCCCACCATGGATGGGACATTGGTCCAATGTTGAGTGGGTAACATATGGGGCGGAGGCAATAAAAGCGGGTGTCTTGGTGAGAACTTGATGTGACTGTCGCTCGTACTGCAGGCCAGAGCCACACCCTCTCCTCTACAGTGTCATGACAAGACCCAGCAGCACATTCCCTGCCAAAGTGGCTGGGATCTGAACTTGATGATCCTTCGGTGGTGTGCTTGAGACCGCATAGTATTCCTGGCCTGTGACTCCCGCTGTCTTTCTGAATACAACAAAGAGAGAGAGAGAGAGACAGACAGGAGACAGACGAGACAGACAGACAAGAGAGAGAGACAGACAGACAGACAGACAGACAGACAGACAGACAAACAAGAGAGAGAGACAGACAGACAGACAGACAGACAGACAAGAGAGAGAGACAGACAGACAGACAGACAAGAGAGAGAGAGACAGACAGACAGACAGACAAGAGAGAGAGAGACAGACACAGACAGACAAGAGAGAGAGACAGACACAGACAGACAGACAGACAAGAGAGAGAGACAGACAGACAGACAGACAGACAGACAGACAGACAAGAGAGAGAGAGACAGACAGACAGACAGACAGACAAGAGAGAGAGAGACAGACAGACAAGAGAGAGAGAGACAGACAGACAAGAGAGACAGACAGACAGACAGACAGACAGACAGAGAGAGAGATATATAGGCCTTTATTCAGTTGCTTCACAAAAACGGTGGTGCAGTCTCACAGTTTGTCAAGCAAGCAATCACAGCAACCTGCACATTCCTTTCAAGGAAGGCCCAAAGAAAAAAAGTTGACCAACAAGCCAGCACCCCCTTCCAAGCTTTTGTCTGCAGATTAAAACTACATTTTGGTTGTTGTAATATACAATGTCATCAAGAATTGTCTGTCCCAAACAAGCTCCTCTGAATTAAAAACATCTATTGACAACATATTCACATCGTTCCATCACCAAAAGCCAATTATTGGGTAGTGCACATTTTAAGGAACAACAGAACAACATTTTACCTTTTTCCAGAGTGGAAAGGGTGAAAGTGACAGAGTATCAAGTTTGTTTTATTATCACAAACAGTCTTGTATCCTATGTGAAAGCCCCTACAACTATTTCATGTAGACCATCATTCCTGTGGTCCAATGTCCATTAATTTCAGCACACACACACACACACACACACACACACACACACACACACACACACACACACACACACACACACACACACACACACACACACACACACACACACACACACATACACACACACACACTCCTCAGCAATTCAGAGGATAAAGATGCCTTCCATATTTGATTGGATCATCACAAAGATACATGATCAAGACCCATTGAATATGTTGAACGATTTAAATTCTCATGTGGGAGATGACTGGTGCACTCAGCACGATGGAGAGGTGAACGAGAACAGCCAGTCAAGTGCCTTTTTGGCACTTCACAGTAGCCATTCATTTTGTATCAGAAACTCCTTCCACAGCATGCAACAGACTGAAGAGAGTAAAGAAACCTGGCAGCACCCAGGGACCAGCTTGCCTACATGCAGGTGCACTGCAAGACCAGAACCACAGCTTGCAAAGTTTCAGTGTGAAAAACACATTGTTCATTTGCAGCCCAGAGCTGTGGGTTAGCATCAGTTCTTACAGGGGGCATGGCTGTACCACTGATGCAAGAACGTGTCATTTGTTAAGGATGCCGGCAATAGTTCATCAACTTTTTGTGAAGGACACCATGGGATCTTTTACGTCCAACTAATAATGGCAGACAGTACACACCCATATTAACATCCATCCGAGGAACTGCCCATACAATGATGCCATGGCCTGCCTGTGAGACACCAGGATGACAGTTTATAGCTGGGCAGAGATTCAAACCCAGGATTGACAGCTCAGACAGGAGCACACATACCTCTCAGCTATCTTGCCTGCCAATGCAAAACAAACCAGTTCCAAAGCTCAACACTCTCAACATTAAACTTTTAGATTATGGCTAAATTTAAGCACGTTTCAAAGAAACTGATCAACCTGGTATTGACTTCATGGTTAGGGTGGCTGGCTTGGGATCTTAGGGTCCTAACTTCAAGCCCCATTGGCCACTGAATTAACACCATGTATGGTTGACTCAGCCTGTCATCCTTGCACGGTCGGCAAAATGAATACCATTGTACTGGTATAGGGGCACAGCATCAGCGGCATAGGTGTGCCCCAACAAAATGCTTCCTGGCAGCCAAGCTGCCATACGCAAGGAGAACAAACTCTTCAGGCCACAGACATCAACAAGCAACATTGAAGAAAGGTGGATACAGCTTTGCGACAGCCACAAGGTCACGAATGGTTCACAGCAAGTTTCGGAACCACTGCAGCAACAATGTAATGTACATTCAAAGCAAACTCACCATGAAGACTTTATTATTGCAAGTGCTTGAATTGCATTTCCTTAACAATGAAGATCATGCAGTTTTATTGTTCAAGATTAGCCCCAAGCAAACCCGCCCCCCAATTTTTTTTTTAAACAGCCTCGGGTTCACTTTTAAATGTCCATCGTCAGAATAAATCTAGTAATGTTGTATAAAAAAATATTAGTAATAAAATTAACAAAGCTTTAGCAAAAAAGAAAAAAACAATAGCTCGGGTTGAAGTATCCATTTCCCAGAAAGTAAGATGGAGCAACAGCTATGAACAGGCTACTTAAACCCACAATAAAATGCAGCAAGTGCACGACTTCTGAGTTGAGCAAGTACAGTACGTGTGAAGCCATTACGTGACATTTAAACATCATTGTGCGCTTTACATACAAACGTGAAACCTACAACGTACAGGAATCAAGGTCCAAATTTTTTTTAAAAAGCAACAAGATCATCCTGATTAACACCGAGGGACGGAGAACAATCGTGAATCCCAGCACAGGTCAGGAGGTTCCAATGGGAATGAAGCCAACAGATGTGGAATCTGCCGAGTCGTATGTTCTCATACAAATCACGTCAAGCCTATGAGGAGTTTCCGAATCGAGGAGCCGATGAGGATGCCTGTGCAGAGTTTCCAAATCGATGTGCGAGTCTACAACGATGCAGAGGACAGCAACTGAACTTTGAGAGTCCCTGTGGTGAGCGACTGGGAAACGAAGCTCAAATTATTAACCAAACCATCTCGTTCCGTTATTGACGCCACAGAAAACGCTGCGAGCGAGAATGAGGTTCCTGCAGCGCAGGCAGGTACTGAAAGTCACCTGCGAAGAGATGTTTAAATGATGCAACGTTTTTGACCGACGAGTCTCAACGAGCACAAGCCAGATTGTACAACTTAACGAGAAGAGATGCATTGTTGCACATTGCGCTCACATGGAGGAGGGAGACAAGGAAAAAGCAACGGACCGGAGCAATGACTAACCATTGAATAGCGATGAAAGGGATTCAAGCTCGGACAAGTTTGCCATCGGGAACGAAGCAAAACGTGTTTACGAAAGAATGTATGCTTTTGGTTTTTATTTATTAAAGTCATGAAATCTTGTCTGCAGGAAGAATGCTCAAGTAAGTTTATTTTCTTTAAAGTCTAGCTCTATATATCAAGACCCATATAAACCATAAAATGAATGTCTCCTCTCTAACTTCATCCTTTCAAAAGTCATGTGGCCTGAAATGTTAATTTGAGCAACACAGTAAAATGAGGTAAAGGTGGGGGGAAAAAAAAATAAAATAAAAACAACATGTTTGGACCTGCTAATTTGGTGTTCCCCAAGGGTGAAACCGCAAACATCCTCGTTGTTAAAGTTCAACGATATCTCCGATATTGTTTTGCATACACGATCCTCGACAAGGCCAAGATGTTAAAAATAATACTTAAGAGGCAGAAAATGATGCAAGAAATTAAACCATTCATGGGGGGGGGGAGATTGGGGAGGGAACCCAACAAATATCGATGCCTGTAAGGTCGGAGATATACACAAAGCCAGTTATAGAAAACAGATTATCAAGCAATTCTCATGAGCAGTGCAAAGAAAGGAAACGTTAACATTCCCAGAAACGTTTTGCATCGACTTTTAAATGTCTAACGAAAAGAAGAGGAACTTTTTTTAAAAGGCAAATACACCACTGAATATTAGTGGATCATGCCACATTTGTCATGGTCTCATTACAAGATAACCAATACACATAATCTGATTTGTAATAAAGAAGAGAGAATAAAAAATAAAAAGCCCAGACTCTTCCAGCTCCCCGAGAACTTAAATTTTTTTTTTTTTGAGAAAAAGCAGCCGTATATTTTCAATACCATTGAACGGCTTTCGAAGTATTCACATTGTAAAGCATTCCGGGGTTCAGAATCGACAAATGAGCTTTTGGACAGTTACACAAAAAATTTTTTTCCAAATAATCAAGTCATCTTGCATATCAGACAAATGTTACACTGGCAATTATTATTCCGAATGCAATTCCTGAAAGCAGTTTGATCCAAAGCTATCGTGATGCTAAATCTGCCAAATCAGCGTGGATGCATCCGGGCAGTTAGTTTTGGCGCATCGTCGATTTGTAAACACGTCGGTGTGATCGCAAGCCATCACGAGTTGTACATTGGTTACAGCACGGTGTCGTGCGAAGCTCATTAAAGCAACGAAGAACAACATAAACTCGCAGTGGTCTCATGTAGCACATCAATACATCAGAGTGGGGGTCACGGTGAACCTGCATAATGTGAAGCCAACGTGTTAACTGCCTGACTACTCAAATCCACTCCTTTACCTTCCTCCTCCTTCCCCATCCATCCATCCAATTCACCAATCGGCCAAAAAACCCCTCAATCCTCATCGCCTGACCCACGGATGATGCGCTTGCAACCTCTTTTCCCAGCTGGTCCCTGTGGCTTGGGGAATGCCTGCTTTTGTATGCACTGCTTGGGGTGGACCTCATCATAAAGGAACTCCGCAGTGAGCTCTTCGCCGCATTCTATTTCGACCTGCGTGGAAGATACGAAAGTTGCACTGCATTTAAAATGGTTCATAGCTCAAATCAATTAAAAACCAAATAAATAAATAAAATTAAGAATTCAAAAAAAAATTAATGACTTGGCAAGCTCAATGGCAATCTATCAGCCATGATGGTAGCTTTCATTCAATGCAGGTATTAAGGCTCATGAAAGAGATAAAACCTCTCACTGAGTGAACACAGCTGTTTGCAACTCAGCAAACAAATGAGTTACCGTGCCAGTTTGGAGGAAGGCCTGGGCCTACATTCCGGCGAAACGGTAGTCTCAGAGATTTACTGACCGGGCAGTTTAGATGCCCCAGCAAGGTCGGTTGACCGAAGAATGCCAGTTGTGTCCTCTTTAGCCATGTTTTTGCGGAATTTGTATGAGGCTTTACAAGCTGCCCATGGTAGTATGGCTCAAAGCTAATCTGTAGTTGAGATGCAAAACGACAGGGTTGCTTTTCGACTGAGCAGGTTGTTAAATCACAATCCATACCTGTCTTTACAGAATACTGTTATCAAAGCCGAGCAAAAGTGGCACAGCTTGAAGTTTATATTGGATCACAGAAACTGCAGGCTTGTGAGTATGACCGTTCTTTAAAAAAAGATACAATATTCCTTTCTGTCATGCCTGGGCTGGTCTCAAGGGGATACTGGTTCATGCTTTGCGAATGAGTCTTAAAAGCACTCTCAAAATTGGAAACAAAACACTACCCACAAAAGGGACAAAGTGGGAATGGAACGAGGAAAATTTATATTCTTAATGGATACACACGCAATCAACAGGATGTAAAATTGGAAATTACAAATACACCCGTGCGGGAGTGACGTTCATATCTGCGAGAAACAAGCACGAGTTCCTGTTACTAGGGTGTAGTGTTCTCGGGTCAGGAGGGATTTTTGGCCAACTTTGAAATCACGTGACGCGAAAACGAAAGCGAATATCGAAAATCCAGCCCGACCAAATCTAGATATTGTCCCATAGATTCATATGCCACAATCAAATTCAAGATAACTTAAGAAATGTCGGAGGAGATAGATTTTGAAAATCCTCATTTTGCAACTACATGAAGCAGTTTTCGCAAAATTCAAAGTCACGTGATGTGTACGTATTCGAAGATATTGGTATTCTTTCGAATGGACATAAAAGACAAAGGTCAGCTGCTATGCAATGACACCATTCACTAACTTTTACCATGCCCAGTAGAGAATATATAGCCTCCTGAAGGTACGGCAGTTTTTGCAAACTTTGAAGTCACGCGACGCGAAAACGAAAGCGAAATTCGAAAATCCGTCCCGACCAAATTTAGATATTGTCCCATACATTCAAATGCCACAATCAAATTCAAGATCGCTTGAGAAATGTAGGAGGAGATAGATTTTGAAAATCGTCATTTTCGTATTTTTTGCCAACTTTGAAGTCACGTGACACGAAAGCGAATATCAAAAATCCGGCCCGACCAAATTTAGATATTGTCCCATAGATTCATATGCCACAATCAAATTCAAGATCGCTTGAGAAATGGCGGAGGAGATAGAATTTGAAAATCATCATTTTCGCAAGTTCAAAGGCCTCTTGACCTTGAACTTCGGTGACCTTGAAAGTCATACCATCGTGTATGTCTCATCGACCTCTATCAGGATCACTAATGACCAGATCTCCCGCTTCAACTTCATTGTAAACGGAGGAATCGAAGGACATAGACACCCATATTATTAGGTCATGCTCGAAGAGATGACCTAAAAAGGGAGCTTGTAGGATGGCCGAGATGTACGCACACTCACCTCTAAAGCTGTCTAGCCTGGGTTCAAATCTCAGCCAGCTACAAACCGTCATCCTGGTGTTTCACAGGTAGGGTGATTCATCAATGTGTGCGTCATCCCTCGGATGGACGTTAACCTGGGTGTCCCATCTGACGGCACGAGTTGGTGGATGTTAAAGATTGCACGGTGTCCTTCGCAAAGAATATGCAAGCTATCGCCGGCATCATGAACAGATTCCAAATTCCTGCCCTAACTACTTCATCGAACGTCAGGCCTGGCCAGCTGGTTTATGTAAGACTTGGGGCCCCAAAACTCCCCCCGGACAATCCCACAAGAACAGGGGAATAACCGGCCATTACAGAAAGGAGAAGAAGAAAATTAGAAAATAAAGTTGCCAAATTGACCATGCACATGAAACCAACCTTGAAAAGAACTCTGGATGCTTTCATGCCACTTATTCCATCAGCATATTGGCACAATACCATGATAATATGTATAGTATATCTTGACACAGCATCCACAACCACCCTGCCCCCCCCCACCGCAAGTTGATTAATCTATAATTTCCAATGTATATGCCAAAATTATAATTCTATGAAATGGGATTTTTAATGTTGACAAATTTATGTAAATAAGAGACCTGAAAGAATTAGAACGGCACTCTTCGACATCGTAACATCGACAGTTATGCCTATGTCCACATTATTACATCATGATACATACTGTACTTGTACCAGGTTTGATTTAAATCCTTTGAGCTGTTCTCAAATCACATTTTTACCTGACATGACTTTTGACTTCTTGACCGCATAATCTAATCAGTTTATGTATAAGTCATGATACATACTTGTGCCAAGTTCGACTTAGATTCATTCAGCCGTTATCAAGTTATCGGAGTAACGAAGACCTTTCATGGACTCTGACCTTTGACCTCTTCGTGCCACCATCTAATCAGTTCATCTTTGCATCACACTGTATGCTTATACCAAGTTCGGTCAAAATCCCATCACTGGTTCATAAGTTAGCACGGTGGCAATTTTTACACAACATGACCTCTGACCTTTTGACCCCAAAATTTAAATTACTTCATATTTATATCAATATACATACTTGTACCAAGTTTGAATTGGATTGCTTCAGCCGTTTTATTGCTGTCACGAAAACCAATCACGGACAACCTGAAAACGATGCCTTCGTCAGCAGAGGCAAAAATAAACAAGAAGCGAATACTTCGATATCGCGTGGCTGGGGGCAGTAAAAGGTTAAGAATGATGAAACAATTTTGCAGTTATAAAATTTAAATATAGACACTGTGAATTAGCATGCATGATGGGAAGAGTTGTGACGTTGGACAAATTTCTATTCATAGCCCTCAGATCAAAGGGGCATAAACGGACATAAGTGTGACAGAAGACACAGGACAGAATAGCCAATTATATAACAGCGCGATGTCACCGTGCTGTAAGAATAAAAAAGAACCCAGATTCAAAGAATTCTGAAAAACATTCTGCTTGACAGACCATGCATCCGATAAGGTTGAAAATTACAACATACATTTCCCATCACGACTAGATAATAACTGCGACGTTTCACATCCATTGATGAAGCGGTTCAAAAGAAAGAATGAAGATTTTTGTTCAATCCAACATGGCTGCCAGATCATGTGACAATTATTGGTGAACACCATGGTATCCCAAAGGTTTGGGGAACATGCGTGTGAAGTTTCCCCTCAATCCATCAAGCAGTTCTGGAGAAGAAGATTTTTTAAGGGTTTATCGTTCAAGAAACCATGTGACCAGTTCATAGCTGCCAAACCATGTGACCTATGACGTTACCATTTAAACCCTAAATTCCCCAAGGTGAGCGGATTACGTATGTGGAATTTCACATCGATATGGTAAGCCATTGTGGAGAAGATGATTTTTGAAGGTTTTAATTTTCAATCCAATATGGCTGCCGAACCACGTGACCTATGACATTATACATTTACATTCTGCCTCCAATTGGGTAGGGGACCAGGTTTGTGAAATTTCGTGTTTATCGGTCAAGACGATATTTGTGAAGTTTCACGTCGATTGATGAAGTGGTTCAAGAGAAAGAACTTCAACATTTTCCTTCAGTCCAAGATGGTTGCCAAACCATGTGACCCATAAATTATTCATGAACAACCGGGTATCCCTAAGACTAGGAGAACACGTGTGTGAAGTTTCCCCTCGTTCTGTCAAGCAATGCTGGAGAAGAAAGTTTTTGAAGGATTTAGGGTAAATCCAATATGGCTGCCAAACCATGTGACCGACGTCAAAGGGAGGGAACTTTTTGTTCCTCATGGAAAGGCGGTCATAACTTTTTTTTTTTCTGTCGATCAATTTATCCTGAGATGATCCTCAAAAGAAAAGTTTCATATCGATCGGATAAAGCATTCTACGTGTCGAATGTTGGATGGACGACCACTTCTCTGATGACATGGTGAACAACACATTCCCATATGGAGCACTTGACATGTGCAGTGTTTCAATTTTTTTCCAGAGTGGTTCCAGAGATACAGATGGCCCAAGTTTTTCCTCTTTTCCAACATGGCTGCCACGACACTTGACCTATGACATCATAATTATCATCACATTCTACATGAGTAGTCGCACCTATGGTGGAAATATCATGTCAATCGGACAAGCAGAGAAGCAGAGAAAAATGAATTTAAAAGGGAGTCACGGACTTCATCGGCGGAGGCCTAACAATCGAATAGAAACATTAGGGAAGCTAAACAACAGAACTTTAATAACAGGGATGTTATTTTTTGCCACAAATATAAATGTTAATTATGGGGACATGGCATGACATCATGATCAAACTCACATTCACGCAAGCTTTGGAAAAGATTTTACTCTGAGGGTCTGGGGTTATGCTCCCCAGAAAATTTTGAAAAATCGACGTTAAAATACGAATTTTGTGGGGTGATCATATCCAATTTTTGTATTATTATTTTTTTCGATTTCACCTGAACATCCATTGCTGGAGCCTGGTGTTGGCTTAATGGTTAAGGTGGCTGGCTTAGGGTCTTGAGTTCAAGCCCCTGTCTTGCCGATGAATACCAGGTGGGTTGACTCAGCCCATCATCCTTCTGAAGTTGGCAAAATGAGTACCAGCGGGCTGGTAACGGGCATTGGCATCAGTAGCACAGCTGTGCTGCCCCCCACACCCCCCAAAAAAACAAAAATGCAGCCAAGCAGCCACAGGCTGTGTATGAATAAATGAATAAAAATCCATTGTTGGTAAGATCATTTTCAGCGAGTGCAGCATTTGATCATAAAAGAAATGGACACTGAATACCACATACCCTTCCATGACTTAATACAAGTGTTTTAAGGTGTGTCATGCATCATGTCATGGAGGGGTTTTCCAAAAATCACAATTTCCCAGAATCAGAATTTTTTTCAATGCAAAGCAGTGCATTCACTACCCAGCTACCCCCTTTTGTTTTCTGCACATAATGTTAATGCCAGAATATCTGCCCAAAATACCTCGTCTGTGTTGTGCACTCACGGCAATTTTGATTAGATTACATTTCTGTATCAAGTGGGTTTTCGTTGTATCCGATCGCGAGTGTACTTTGTTTATTTGTCTGCCAGTTTTCATATCCATCAATCTTTTGTCTCAGGATCCTGAGTTTTTGTCATCCTGTGCCTTATTCTTATAATAAGCTTATTCTGTAAGTATACGTTTAGTGTGGTGAGCGGCCATTGCAGATTTAGCACGCGAGAAACCGTTTTGGCTCGGCTTTAATTGCAAATCCACAGGGGAGGTTAAAATTGGTAATTTTAACCTCCCACAACCACAGGGGAATTCTAACCCAAAACCCAAACCCTGTGGTAATAACCACAGGGGAGGAATTAACAATTCTAACCCAAATTAACAAAGGAAAGTTGCAAAAGTCATAATCTTAACAAATGAGTTTTAAAACATTGATTTTATTTGCATTTATAACACTAGTCCACACTTTTCTCATCCCCACTGAGCCCGTCACACAGTGCTGGATTAACCATTAGGCAGACAAGGCATGTGCCTTAGGGCCAGCCAAAAATTATTTTCACATTAAATATTTGTCTTTTTTTGTATTAAATATTTTGTTCTTGAATCAGTTCATCTTTTGTCTGGGGTCCATTTCCATGAGCCCGAGATCTAATTTAAAATTTTCAGGCCATTCTCTAAAATTTCAAAATGTGCCTTAGGGCCAGCCGAGGCTTAATCCGGCACTGCCGTCACACTTTTCTCATCTCCTCCACCCCCCGAGTGAAACAGAGTCGAAAGTGCAGCACAGGCATGATGGGCCAAATGTCCTCCTCCTGTATGAAAGTTACTCATTAAGATTTATTGGCCTCGTGTCGATGTGGTCACAAACTTCATCGCGACCAACACACATCAGGCATTTGTGTGCAGCAGAATCAAGTCTACTTCATGCAACGTAAAGATGGCCCTTTGGTATTTTCCATGAAGTTCATATCGGAGGGGACAGCGATGGAATAATGCAAAAATGGACGCCATTTCCTTATTTACCGACTGTTAGGGGTCTCCCCTCTTAACCAACGATAAAGATGGACATTGGGGTCAAAAGGAGGAAACCCAGCAAGAAAGAGTTGCTGAAGAGGAGAGAGACAAATAAGCAACCCAACCAAGAGTCCAAAAATCACCAAGCAATCTAGTAAATTACTGTATGAAATCAATAATCACATGTGTACAATGATAAACAATGCATGGGGTACACTTGTATAAACAGGAATGTGTGTAGGGAAGAATCTTAGTGTAATCTGATAACAAACCATTCAACGGGTGTTATAGCATGAAGGTGATAACACAGTCTTGATCTCAAAATCAACCAATCACGTTCTGACAATGACATCATTCATTGCCGTTGGCCAGCAGTAGGAGCCATGAAGACGTCTGAAAGAAGTTCAAATGCCACAAGGGAATGATAAGTTGCCACCTGGAACCAGGCAAGGCTGAATGCAGGAATGTTGACAAAGGATCCAAGGAGAAATAGACTCCCGACTTCAGACGAGCTGCACCAACGCGCGTAGGGCAACCCGAGACATGCAAGGTACCACAAAGGCAAAGAGTGCTCTTTTCAGACGAGCCAAGCAAGAGAAGGTACCAATATCAGGGGAAGAATCGTTGCCAGCGAATCTCCACCATAAGGGTTGCCCTTTTCAGTACATCAGGCACAGAAGATCTCTGAAGAATGGAATGCGTCTGATAAGACACCAAGAAGTGGTGGTCGTTCGCACCCAAAATGCCAAGCAGACGGATCTTTATGTGTGGAAGGAAAAGATGTCCGAGGCGTTCGGAACCCAAGTCAACCTTCTATTCCAACCACAAATGAACAACCCGCTCATCTCTCTTCCAGTGACACCCGGTACCAGAAAAACCCAGATCAACCTGAGCTCGAGAATATTTACATATTAAAACATGAAAGGCAAAATGATACCGCTACAGATCTCAATGGCACGCAAGTTCTCAACTTTTTGTGAGACGATTGAAGAACAATTCGCCCAAAGGAGAAATAGTAAGTCCCGTCTCGGTGATAACACAAGCCGTCTTCCGCAGCTATTATAAATCACCCATGAGGGATGAATGAACATCACAGCCTTCCATTCCAATCAGGGGAAACCCAGCCTTCTTCTTCTTCCCCACCCCTTTATATAATTACCTCTGTTTCAAAACTTAATCTCTCTACATTTTCATTCCAAACAAATTAATACTACACCATTAATAACACAAAATTAAAATATCTTCTTCTTCTTCTTCTTTCGACTGCTCCCGTTTGGGGTCGCCACAGCGGATCATCCGTATGATCCGCATAGTGATTTGGCACATGTTTTACGCAACTTCCTTTTACGAAGGCCGGATGCCCTTCCTGACGCAACCCTGGTCGCCTCTTACAACACAGGGATATGGTACACCTATTTTAACCGGGGTATACACCGGCCCAGTGTACTGGTACTCATTTCGCCGACCTCGGAAGGATGACAGGCTGAGTCAACCCCCTGGTGTAATAATTCAGTGGCCCAACGGGGCTTGAACTCAGGACCTTTTGGATCCCAAGCCGCTGCCCTAACCACTGCGCCAACACCAGGCTTTCACAAGATTAAAAAAAAATACACACACACACACACACACACACACACACACACACACACACACACACACACACACACACACACACACAATGCCATTCCAACGTGATAACCAATACAGACGAATCTGCTGGCGAGGAAAGGCGGATACAGAACACCGACAGACAGAGGTCTCCTGCCTGGCGGACTTCTGATCACTGTAACGCGCTTGCAAGCTTTTGTACCTGGCTAACTTCAACAAAACACCTTATAATTACTACCATGGGAGTAATTCACGTAATTGTGGTCATCATCCGTTGGCATTGCACCCCATTGGGATGGAATGTGTTAATAAACTAATCAGCATGTCTTAATAGCACCTCAATTCCCTATAATCACTGCGTGCTTTTCTGATGACGAACATACGGAAACCTCCGTACATGGGTCGTCACAAAAGTATGTAAAATACGGGCGTTTCAACCACGGGTTTTGCAGGCAAATAAATTTGATTTCCGGGTTATGTGAGAAAATTTTGTTCGTGGATGTCGACTTGGATAAAAGCAGTGCTGATCTGTGACCAATCAAATCGGCTGCAGAATTCCCCTCACCAAGAAAGGAAAAAAATATTTACAAAAAAAATAAATTAAAAGTGGTCGGCAGTGAATAACAGATTAAAGCTCTGAAGTTGGAAAATAAATATCATTAACAGAGCAACAACAACAAAATAAACCAATGTCACCCGCAGGGTGACCCGTATCTTGCCAAAAGGTGACCACGTGTGACTTCTTTAAGGTCACACTGAGGTGAACAGAGCTGCTATCCACCAGGAGCGACTCCTTGAGGAATATCTGCCTACGAGAGATTCCGATGAGAATCGTTCTACAGAGTAACCATGAAAAATATGCGTTTGCCTCATAACGTCACCAAATGATGTCAGAATGTCTCAAGCTTGACATATCTAGAAAGCACTCATCGAGGTGTTCAATTTGAGGTACTACACGATATGGTTCGTAAAACTTGAAAATTTGACCTTGGGGTCAAATATGTTTGACCTGAGGCGCTAACCATGAAGGTCAAGGCCAATCGCCACCAAAAATTAATCAACTGAGCGCCAGACCATGATCTATATTCCCCTGAAGTTTGAAGACGATCCGATCAAAATTACTCAAAAAATAAGGGTTTCGTCAATTCCCCTGATTTGCGACAGTGACCTTGACCTTCAAAATTTTATGCGCTGAAAGGGACCTCTATAGGCCTCTGATATGTGAAGTTACAAAAATTTCCAATGATAACTGTGCTCTGCAGAGTGATTTATACGTGATTACAGACCAAAATAAAAAAATAAAATAAAAAACATATGAAGGTCAAGGCCAATCGCCACCAAAAATTAATCAGCTGAGCGCCAGACCATGAACTATATTCCCATGAAGTTTGAAGACGATCTGATCAAAACTCAAAAAATAAGGGTTTCGTCGACTCCCCTGATTTGTGCCAAAGTGACCTTGACCTTCAAAATTTTGTGCACTGAAAGGGACCTCTATAGGCCTCTGATATGCGAAGTTACAAAAATTTCTGATAACTGTGCTCTGCAGAATTTTTTATACGTGATTAGACAAAAAAACAAAAAAAAAAATAAAAACATACAAGCTGACTTACATATCTTGCAAAACTTCGTTTTGGCAAGATAATAAGTAAACAAATAAATATATATATTTAAAAACCTTCACAATATGACAATAAAATAAATAAATAAATAATAAAAAAATTAAATATTAAAATCACCTTTCGCTGAATCTGCAACCCCAGGTCCTGCTCCATGGTCGCGATCAATGGACCTTTACAACTGGAGTAGAGCATTCGCTCCTTGATGCTGCACTTGCAGCCCGGCATGGAGTATACAAACACTGCGAAACAGGTGAGGGAGTCTTGCCAGTTCCAAACACACACTTCGATAGAACAGAAACTAAACACCACCTTATTTAAACAAAAGATGGAGTAAAAACTATGATATTATTATACTAAGTGGCTCGCAGACTCGGTGGTGTAATGGTTAAAGCCCACTGAGTCTCGGTCGTTTGAACCCCATGTGAGTCATAACAAAAAGACATTTAAAATGGTACGTGCTGCTTCCTCGCTTGCTGTTCAGCATTTTTAAAAAAAGAAAAAGAAAAGAAATTATAGAGCACAGACAAACATCCATATGTTGGCAACCATTGTGCAGGCTTTGAGGGGTACAGTGGCCTCCTCCTGCGTTGAAGTTCCTTGTAAGGGAACTCAAATTATACACAGGTGTGTACACAAAACACATTGGAATCCAATTATGATGAACATGCAACAAGACAAATGTTACAACTCAAACAGCACTTGAAGACCACAAGCATTTGATTGAATCGTGTTGGTGCATTCAGCGAAACAGCATTTAACCGAATGTGGTTTGGCCGCACACGGCTTGAAAGCATTAGACTTTCCTTCGCCTGTGTTGCAATCGTATCTCTCCATGCCGCTCTACACGATTACCAGTCCAATCGGCTTCAATCAACCACATCAAGTAAAGATTTGTCCTCCTCACTCTCATGTATTTCTCGACTGCCTGGCAATCCACCCACACACTAAAATCCGTTCCGTCATTCAAGTTAACGCATTGGATTTCCTCCAATTTGTGGATTGTATGAACCATAATACATGCCACCACCATTCAGTCTCATCATGGGTGTTTATTTTTTGCCACTTCAACATTCAGTAACAATATGCCAAGTTCTCAGGGATTCACCATTTGGGATTTCCAGGATGACTGACTTCGGACTACATTCATCATTGTTTGATACGATTGATGAGACTACTGTTGTGTCGATCACCTTGTGAAAATTTCTGAGGGTCATCTATGGATAAAATGGTCCAAAGAAAATAATTTGATTGCGTCAGCGGTCACACGATTCGGCAGCCATATTAAAAAGCAACAAACAAACAAACAAGCAGTCATAGACTGATACTTACAAAATCATCAACTTGACCTCTGACCTTGTCTAAGAAAAGCTGTCTCTAGAGAAGGTAGCGACGCAAACCAGAAGTTTCTACGATGATTCTGTACCAAACCATCAAAAATCGTAACGTCGACCGAAGCAAAAATCTCCATTTCTCAACGCAATTATTTAATATTATTTTATCAAAGTCACAAAACCGTAATATTCGGCCATCCACCAACAATATTTACGTAATCTGATGGCTTAGCAAGTCAGGCATGCGACGATAACCTTTATTGGGATAAAAATGACTTTTAAACACCATCTTTTTCGAAAACACCGTCAGCGCGCACACGCAAAACCTTGACGTGACTCAACGACGCGTCTGCGAGAGCGCGCTGCACCACGTGACGAGCCGTGACGCGGCGAGTGAAATATTTTTTATACAATCTTAAAACGTCTCTAAAACATCCAATTTTTACCAGAATTTTGACAACCAAGTGTTAAGCGTCCTAAGCGATCGCAAAAACGGAAGACAAAATTAAAATCGAAGTTAATACAAACTCTTAACGTCGACCAAAGCAAAAATACTCTATTTCTCCACATGAATTTACGGAATTATGTTTGACCTCACTGTGACCTTGACCTTTGACCGATTTTGACCAACATCTAATCAGCGCTCGCCATCACCCTCCTGAATCACGTGGTGTAATTTGACATTGGTAGCTTCTTCCGTTCTCGAGTTATCGTGCCTACAAACAAACACAGGACAGAAGTCATCAATATACTTACGAAATCTTTAGATTTCGTAAGTAAAAATCTTCTCTGAAGTGGCAAAACAGATCGAGGCGAAACTTCACATGTATGACCGCCTATCCATGAGGAACAAAAGGTTCTACATATGATGTCACAGGTCACATGATTTGGCAGCCATATGGGATTGAATAAAATTATTAAATAATGTTTTTTCTGGAATCGCTTAATCAATCAACATGAAACTTCACATTTATGATGTAGTAGTGATGGGGAATAGATGTTTTACATTTCAACTTGATCGGACGCATGGTCTGGCAGCCAGAATGATTTGATATGGGTTTTTTTTATTTTTTAACAAGGTTCACTTGGCTGTGCATGAATGGGTTTGTGGGTGGAGGAGTAGAAGCTGAAATGTGAATCCTATCCAGGTTCTTCCTGATTTCATCTTTGCTTTTTGCTTGTTCGGGTTCCTTCTGATTACTCCAATGCAGGACTATACCTATTTGGTCTTCCATTTGATCTGAATTGAATTTATTTTAATCCCATTCTGAATTAAAATGAATAATGATTAAAAAAACGTCATGGGTCAAGGTTAGGTATCCGATTAAAGTGGGACATCTTGGTACCTGGTCATCACTGCCAGCAGTTATAATGATGTCTTTTATGAATTATGTAACACACCGGTACACAAAAACACACCACACAAAAAACAGTCCTGGCAAGGGTTTGCCATCTCTGATTGCTCTCTTTCTTGTTTAATTGTGCTTTTAAAGCAGCGGTGAAACCAATGTTCATGCCAATCCAGGTCAAAATGAGAGAGGATTTCACCGGAGCCACTTCGTACATGAACACTTTCACACCATCTCTTTTTCTCCTCTGTTGTGCACCATCGCACCCTTTTCCATCACCAAGCGCTGCACGATGTCATCACTGGGCACTGAAAGAGCGTACAGTTTTCACTGTTTGTTGTACACTGCTCCTTCCCAATTCCATCGCCAGGTGATGAAAGACATCATCGCCAGGTGCCAAAGAAAGGGAGTACTCAGTTTTTACTCGTTTTCTATCTTTCTTTGTTTGTCCGGGCAATATCTCAGCCATCCTTTGAGTGAGAGCGCTAAAATTTGGGGACAAAACTGAAGATGTGCTTTGGCAAAAAGTGTTTTTTTTTGATTAATCAATTAATCGATTAATTAATTATTTGTTTTTTTAATCATCTGGGCATATCTTAGGCACCTTTTGAACTCAGAAGCTGATATTTGGACATGGTGACCAAATGATTTGGCTGAAAGAGTATTTTATTTATAGATTAATCAACCATCTACTTTTTGATTAATTACTTAATTTTCAAAACGTTACAGATTTGGATGAAACAGTAGTGCTTTAGGTATGCTGTAAGCCAACTGATAAAGAAATTAATTATTTTATTATTTAAATTACACAATCAATTATTGGACACCGCTCCCTCCCAACTCCATCTCCATGTGCTGCGTGCTGGAGGATATGTTATATAGTTGGCATGGGGACGGTGTACTTTGAATGTTGGACTCGCTATATATGCTAGATATCCCTTATTGTCGGGTTTTCCGTGTGTGTGTGTGTGTGTGTGTGTGTGTGTGTGTGTGTGTGTGTGTGTGTGTGTGTGTGTGTGTGTGTGTGTGTGTGTGTGTGTGTGTGTGTGTGTGTGTGTGTGTGTGTGTGTGTGTGTGTGTGTGTGTGTGTGTGTGTGTGTGTGTCTGCAACACAAGGCTCCACAGCATGAACCAGCGAACAGATTTCGATGAAACTTTGCCAACATGTGCAATATGTGCACGTTTGAATTGCGTTGCCGAGCAACCACCCGTTGCTGTGCAGCGGCCGAAAAACCGTGTACAGAATTTTCAATACTTGTCCTTCAGTTTTGAATGTAGAGAAACGAGACTTTGGAATTAAACACTTCGAGATATTTAGAAAATTTTACTCGAGCCGATTTTTGATTGAGGTTTTATTTTTCAAATGGTAGTCCTTCAAAAATCGGGTGTCTATTTACCGTCATTTTTTTATGAGGGGCTTAGTAAAGTGGACATGGTTGATGAAAAGTGGGATTGGCGTAGGAAAGTTGGAATGGCTTATGGAAAGTGGGCGTGCCTTATGAAAAATATTGTGGCTCAGGAGGTGTGGTCAAACAAGAGCACTGAGAGAAGTTTATCGCGGTGTGTGTGTGTGTGTGTGTGTGTGTGTGTGTGTGTGTGTGTGTGTGTGTGTGTGTGTGTGTGTGTGTGTGTGTGTGTGTGTGTGTGTGTGTGTGTGTGTGTGTGTGTGTGTGTGTGTGTGTGTGTGTGTGTGTGTGTGTGTGTGTGTGTGTGTGTCTGCAGCGTGAGGCTCCACAGCACAAACCAGCAAACCGATTATTTTTCAAATGGTAGTCCTTCAAAAATAGGGTGTCTATTTACTGTCATTTTTTATGAGGAGTGCCAGTTGGCAAAATCTTGCCAGGCAGAGGAACAATTGTATGTGAACCAATAAGTCTTGGCAATGAATCTTCGTCGGCAGATCGGTCAGAATGAAAAGCATCGTATCCAGCGCTTCGATCCTAGCGAATCCCTCGTCACCTACCGGCTTGTACCTCTACTTGCTTGTTTGTCCGCGCAATATCTCAGCCTTTTTTGAGTGAGGAAGCTGAAGTTTGGGCACGATAGCGAACAAGTGCTTTGGCAAAAACAGTATTTTTATTTTTTGATCAATCAATTAATTAATTACTTCTTTCTAATCTCATCTGGACAATATTTCAGGCACCTTGTGAGCTTGGAAGTTGATATTTGGACATGACAGTGACCAAGTGATTTGGCTATAGAGGGTATTTTAAATTTATTGATTAAATAATTATTTTTATTTCTAGATTAATCAATTAATTTTCGAAAAGTTACAGATTCGGATGAAACTGTGGTGGTCGAGGTATGTTATTAGCCAATTAAGAAATTATTTGACAATGATTATTTATTTTAATGACTATTAAATCAATGATTGCACACCCACATCACCAGGCTCTGAAGGCACCCTGGCAATGTCACGTGCTGCAGTATATGTTATTTATTTATTTGGCGGTGTACTTCGAATGTACCTCCAACTTGTTACCTCCACCCCCGAAGGTGAAGGAGGTTGTCTTCACCCCTTTCTGTCTGCTTGTTCGTTTGAAAGACATCTCAAAAAGTTGCAGACAAATCCAGATGAAATTTTATGGACAGGTTTGGTGTGTGACAAAGATTAACTGATTACATTTTGGTGAAGATCTGGATACGGTAATTTTTTAATTTTTAAAGCGATTCTTCACCATTGAGAGACAGGGCCAAAAAAACGATATAGTGCTGTATAGCATGATATTTCAAAAATGTATTGGACCAGATATGTTCTCGTGGATCAGGCATTATGTGGCGGAGGTATGCGCTCTACCGAGTGCCCCTCCAGTTTCTCTCTGCTTCTCTTTGTTCCGCAGTTTGTTCGGTTATAAATTAAACCATATTAAAAGGTTTAAAAGTTCACCAAACACACAAATGAAAATATATGCATAGATCCAAGAATTATCTTCATAAGTTCATAGAACACCATATTTTGATCAGTTCATTACTTGGCATTTAATTACTCACAAGTGAATGGCATTGCTACTCCAGGTGCGAACCAGGACTTACCTGCCGATTCCGTATAATCTCCCTCATGCGTGTGCTTGTACAGGAACAGGTGGTAGCGAGCAGTGTTGGTTGGCACACGTTTAGGTAGATCGTCCAAGTCAGTAGGTGCTGTGCTAACCAATCTGATGATCTCCTTCTCAGTGTCCACAAGCTGCAACCAGACGGAACATGTAAAGTCAGAAAATAATCATGACCACTCTGGCAACACCCATTTTGAGACTTTCAAACAAATAACAAAAAATAATAATAATAATAAAACAAGGTGTGCAGGTTCATGACATCAATAAATGACCATTCTCTATTGACAGATTCATCTGAGCCAAAATTATGGTCGACACTAACCAGTGCCTTCCTTGAAGGCAAAAAGGAAGAAGAAACATAGATGTGCACACATCCAGCAAAATAAGGCAACCTCTAAGTTACAAACACAAAGGTAGTAAATTAAATCTGCAATCAAATGTATTAACCTGGGTGTGCGCTGCCGCTCGCCACGTCGCCACAGGACGAATCCCCCTTACCTGTGGCTAATATTTAAAACCACCCATTAGCCACTGTGGCTAATCCATGTTTTAGTGTTTGTTTGTTTTTTTACCAGTTTTAGACAAATTTTGGGCGATTTTAGCACAGAATTCAACCTTCGTTGAGACGGCCGCCATTTTGTATGTTTTGATGACGGGAATCACACGTGATTTCGTACAAGCTTATATATACTAACTTTAGTAGTTTTAAACTCGTTTCTAGTAAAAAAAAAATTTGACCGAAATTACGCATGATTCCCATGATTCTCGTCTCAAAATTTTATTTTAATTTTTTTTGAAATACATTTTTTTTCCGGAATGATTCGGCGCTACTCGGCACTACATGCTTCGTTGGGTCAGTGGTTGCCAGGTGAGTTTTGACAATCAGTAGTAGTACGAGTTTGTTTGGATGAGAGAGTTTGTTTGGATGAGTGAGTTTGATGGGTGACTTTGGTTTGTTGGATGAGTGAAGTTGATGTGTGACATTGGTTGGATGAGTGAGTTTGATGTGTGAGATTGGTTGGATGAGTGAGTTTGATGTGTGAGATTGGTTGGAAGTGTGAGTTTGATGTGTGAGATTGGTTGGATGAGCGAAGTTGATGTGTGAGATTGGTTGTATGAGTGAGTTTGATGTGTGAGATTGGTTGGAAGTGTGAGTTTGATGTGTGAGATTGGTTGGATGAGCGAAGTTGATGTGTGAGATTGGTTGTATGAGTGAGTTTGATGTGTGACTTTATTTTTTTTTTGCATACTTGTCGAGGCTCGTATGAGAGCTAACACAACGCACATCAAGGGGGGCATGAGACAGGAGGGGAGGGAGTGGGAAGGACAAAATAGTGGGGAACAGAGACATTAGGGGATCTGTGGAAGGGAGAGGGATGGGGCGATGAACATGGGGTGTACAAAATGGACATTACAGGGACTTTCAGGAAGGAAAGCAGAGAATTTGATGGAGGTGGGCTTTGGTGGATTATCAGGAATAGAAAAGATCGAGGATTTGGATGGGGGATAAGTGGTGGTGGTGGTGAACAGCCGTTTTGAAGGCCTGGAGGGAAGAATGGGAATGAATAGAGTGAGGGAGTTTATTCCAAAGGTGGGGAAAAAAGAGGAATGAAAGAGTGAAGGTGAGCAGTGATTCGTGATTTTGGTAGTTTTACCAGAAGGGGGTTGGTGGCGGACCTTGAGCGCCCTGCAGAAATGTGGTGGGGACAAATCGCAGAGAGAGCGAGGGGGGCGAGGCTGGAGAGGAGACGGTAGAAGACAGAAAGACCACCAACCAGCCTGCGGTGAGAGAGTGAGGCCCAAAGACTCAGCCTCATTGTGGGATATGCCAATGAGTTCCTCCACATAGTACACATGTGAGAATCCCAATGTGACACACACCTTCAGCTGCCGGACCGGTTTCATCGCTTGTTGGCGAATCGGTGACAGCACCAACAGAAATGCATACCAAAGAGGCTCCCAAGCATGTACCACATGTAAATGTCAAAAGTAGTCAACATATAAATGAAAAACGAAGACCCACCCACATCTCTTACGTATGAATGGAGAGAATAACCAATTAGCTCTCACCTAATCAATTAAACATTTCTTGTTTAATTGATTAGGTGAGAGCAAATTGAGTTTAAAAAATAAAAAAAAATTAAAAATGCCCCAGCTTTTCTTCTCTCTCTTGCTCATCTACCATTCCGTGGAGTGATTCTGATGATGCCCGTCATGTTAATCGAAGCAAGACTGTGTAATATACAGCTCAGGTTAGCTCTGCTCTTTGGCCCTTTATTTCATTAATGTGCATCATTGTACATCTTTTGCCACAAAACATGAATACTGCATGTCCCTGCGGTACGAATACTCCTGTGAATAAACCTGTCTTCAATGTGCCACATGCTTTTCCTCGCACTCCTTACAAATAAACCCTTGCAATTGTTCAGTTTGATCTGCTCGTAGTGTCCTTTCCTCCATTGGTTCAGCACAGTCTGCAGTGTTGTTGGGTGGGAAGTTTTATCCCATGTGATTTGCTCTCACTCTCACTATTTCGCTCAGCAGTCATCCGAGTGCACATTGAGGGCATGGATCTCAATTAATCGAGTCAGCTCCTCAGGCAATGGTGTCAGAGTTGACAAATTAATCAATGTTCGAGGTTGCTGAGCAACCTGACGTGATATGGAGTTATTTTCTGCATGTCGGCATACAGGACCGGGTATTTGGGAGGAACCAGAGTGCTTCCCCTCATGGTAATCCCCGAATCCCGAGTCTGCGAAAAAATTGTTGCGGTTTTGTAAAACCGGCACTCCTCAGAGGCAACGGCACCCAACATATAGCGATCCTTAGAGTCATATAATTAGTATTCGTTTTGTTAGCCCTTTCCATGCCAAGTGGGTAAATGGGAAAGATGCGTTGCGTAGGGCTTCTAGTGAGGTCTTCAATCCTCCATTCTTTCTTTTATTTCATCCCTTTACTTTACCTCATACACAAACCACATAAGCACGTATGCAGAAAAGTAACGATGCTGAGAATGCAAGGAGACACAGTGAGGTTCATTTGCATACGTGTGCCATTTTCTGTTCAAACTGTGCGCCAAAATACAACTGCCACCTCACCTCAGACACTTATTATGACAAGGAATTACAAGGAAATTTTTGCACAGGAGGCTGCCATTCGGCCCATCATGCCTGCGCCACACCAATACCAGATATAATAAATCCATCGATACCCCTTCCCTTCGTGTGCAGCCTTTTGGCTGACACACTGGCACTCATTTCACCTACCTCGGAAGGATGACAAGCTGAGTCAACCCCCTGGTGTATTAATTCAGCAGCCAACAGGGCTTGAACTCAGGACCCGAGGATCCCAAGCCACCACCCTAACAGTGAAGCCAACACCATATTATGAAAGAATATTATGCTCAGGTTATTATGCTCACCACAACACTGTAACGCTTACCATAACCACTCCACACACCTTCTAAAAATCCCCACAACAACCTACGTCCATGCCTTCACCACAAACGCCACAGCCACAGCCACAATCATCTACCCAAACACCACAACCTACGACCACCTACCCCAACCTCCTCACCACAAATTCCACGAAGCTTCTCTCACCTTCCGATAACCACAGCAACTGCCATGAGCCCATTGGACGCTCACCACAGTCTCGGAGGATGCCAAAGGAGCAACGACAATGTGAATCGGGGCGTTTCGGCGTGCAACTTGAAGCACAAGCATGTGCTGGGGTTCATTCAAAGACGTGTGAATAGCTCTGGGGTTTCCTCAAATAACCACACTTTAATGGAGTCCAGCACCTATTCGGGGCTGGAGAGCGCTTCTGAAGACTCTCGCCCAATGTTAATTGCAGAGTTCCGATGCGTGGCATAGCACAAAGGCGAATTAAGCCATTTTCAATTCCGAAGCTTGGTGGGGCACGGCGACAACACAGGGCGTCTACTATGGGCCAACAGGGGAGCTCAGAAATGCCTACAGGATCATTTGGTCCGATTCTTAGCTACTCCCTCGCTCAGGGCTCATAAAAGGAGCAATTCAGCTTGATATCTCTCCCTCTCTCCTTCGTCCAAGCTCCACAAAGCAGTCATACAAGAACTCTCCTTCGTCCCGACTCCACGAGGAGGTCATATGAGAGCTCTCCAGCGTCCGAGTGAATCTCACCACAAGTCAGCACAACCAAACGGAGCAGCCAAGCGAGGAATTTCAGGGTGGAGCAAGTGATTGCCATAACAGGCTGGGACCACCCACGGGTCATCGGCGCTCAGTTTTCGGCTGCATTCAGCAGCCAATACTCACATTTATCAACCCTCACACGTCTCCATTAAAGTCTTTCTCCCTCATCCATGTTGCGTCCACCAAGGACGCACAAACAGAGCATTACTGACTCGCACCTCTCAACGCTGCAAGACACTGCACTACATTCACGCCTCTTACTGCCACACCAGACACCTTCAGTTTTCCATCCTCCTCCCCCTTCCTAAATGATTGGGTTGCGCCGGTCCAGCGACCGCACCAGGTACCAAGAGGTCGCTACACCTCAACTGTCTCTCTTTCTGGGCTACCACCAATTTTCCTCAGGTGCGTGTGTGTGTGATGGCACCTGTCATGTGCAGTGCAAGATAACACTGCACAAGTTATTCGGGGAAACTCTGCACTCTGTCTTCTTTTGTGAATATTGCATTTCTTCTGTCGCACCCACAGATTCCCTGCTTTCCCCTGTTGCACATCTTTGCGGATAAATCCATTACTGTGCCACATACCTTTCCTCGCTTTGTAATAATAAATTTGCTTCGTTATAAGTGTACACAGCTTGTTTTTGTCTTTTCCTCCATTGCTCCAGCATGATCTGCATGTTCGTATAACCGGGAAGTGATATCCCAAAAATCTGCCTATTAGCCAGTGTGTACTTGGCAGCTCCGCTCGGCTGCACCTGATACGATAAGTAACGCAAGTACAAAGAGGGCATGATTCCATGATAAGGCGACCACGTGTTCCCAGTTAAACGGTAGTCAGACAGAGTACACTGGGTCACATGGTCAAATTATTGGCGTTCATGGTCGATTGGTGACCTGCCGCAACACAAATTTATTAGTGTGCAACGGCCTAGATTCTTGGTGAGTCTGGAGAGAAACCAGGGACAGCCCCTCCATCGTAGTACCCAAGTAGTCCCAGGGCCACAATATCATTGCCTCCAAGCAGACACCTAGACTTGAAAGCAAGAACCCCTTCAAATCTAGCATTTTTCGAAACAAACACGACAATAACCCAACAAAAGTTCACTTGTCAAAATAGGCATTAGTGACTCAGTTGCTGTGGATGCCATCACAGTAGCCAGGTCAGATTTGTAAGATATGGTCACAAATGTTCAAATTGCGATTGCTATAGCCGACAACGCTGTCAGTTAAAAACTAGATGTTGCGGTATTTATAAGCATTAGCAAATGCTGATACAAGAACAAATAAAATTGACGATTACATGTTACAAGTTCACTGTTGCACACATCGGTAAATTGTAATACTGTCGTGGCCAAAAATATTGGTACCCTTGAACTTTTTTCAAATAATGCACAATTTCTTCCAGAAATTTTTTGAAATTAAAAAAAATAAAAATCTTTTGGTATCCACATACGTATTTCTTTGGTTTGCAA
>NC_140973.1:9865915-9870915 GCF_056783735.1 Eptatretus burgeri | reverse complement strand
GGTGTAGAGAGATGGGTGACATGTGACAAATCGTGTGTATCCATCGTCCCCGTGCTTGATTTAACTCAAAGTGAACGAGGTGTTAATGTCCAGAGTGGTCAACACGTGGAGCTGATTATAATCAGGTTGATTAAAACTCATTAAGATTGTGTATCGGGAAATAATTACTTTGAGCTCTTCAATCACCCTGGACAGGCCAGCGTACAGACGAGAACACCACGACAAGACTCAATCATTCAACAGTCCTGGTGAACATGTTCGAGTTGTGCCAGCAGAATTGGGACACTGAGCAGCAGTAACAACTCAGCGCAAGAATCAGAGTTGGACATTGTATGTAATGGTAAACTTCCTCCTTTGACTTTGGATGTCTATTTGACCCCCACGTTTCAAGATACAAGTTTCAAAAACATTACACTGTTGATGTGGTCAGTGCAACGTCACTCAGAAGTCACGGACCTGTACTGACAAAGATCCATTTAATTGGTAGCTGACCTGCACATTCGTTCATAATCTTGGATTGTAGTCGTTAGAGAATTTTCTTGGTTTGGCACTACGAAAAACATACGTAGACTAAAGGGAAGGAAAACCTTAAGGTGCATGTACAACCGACAAACAAAGACCAGCTTTCTCCATAAATTTCCTGATGTCACAAATGAAAAAAATAAAAGTAAAAAAACACGGTCAGTTTTGATTGCCTCGTGGCAGGTGTTTTATTTTATGAATGAATGATTGCACAGGTTCACAGTTCAATATAGTACTAACCAGTTGGATGTAATCAATCTTCCCATCTTTGAAGGAACGCATGGCTTCCAAGGCCTCTTCCTCAATGGGGAAAGCAATACCCTGCAGGTGTTGTTGTTTACTATCCACACTGACATCTGTTCTCACCTAAGTGGGATATTATGGCAAACAAGCTTAATGAAAACTTACATTAAAGATGCTGTTGATAAAATACAAAAAATTTGAGCAATGTCACATGATCGACCAAGTAAGGTGATGCCATTAAAGCAGAAGCAAAAAAAAAAACAATAAATAAATCAAAAGGTCCACAACAAAGGGGAACGAATAAAAAAAAATTAAGTACCTCGCTCAGTTTCAACTTCTGCAACTCGTTCTCTGCATCCGTCAGAGGTAGGGGTGCAGAATCATACTGCAAGGACTTCTTGTAACCACAGAGGCAAATATCTTCCTGGAAACACAAAATTAACAAAACACAAAAACTCCAACAGTTTGCGACAATTGAAGGAATCCACACAACATTCAGGACTCAAAGGAATTCAGTGTTCATCCACATAATATTGGTAGCTGCAATATCCTAAACATAACCCCCTCACCTTTTGTGTACCAAATAATTCATCCTTTATATGGCCGCCTCCAAACTCTTTCTTTACAGTGGCACGAGTCCCAGCATAAAGCATTTTCAGCCTCACCTAGTCACAGCACAAATCGATCAAACCAGTGTACTGCACAACTTATGAATGATCACACAAGTTACAATGGAATCAATTACAATGTATAGATTATTATTGTTATTATTACTTGGCCCCAAATTTTGTTTGCCAAGTATGTCGGTCCGTTTACCACAAGATTTTTGGCCACAGTTTTCAAACAACCGTTCTGAATTTTTTGTTTTGTTTTGTGTGCGTACGTGGCCGGACAAGGACAGCAATGATTAATGTTGGTGAAAATCTGAATCCAGATCCGGATCTGGGAATTTTTTAAGTCATTCTTCACCATTGAGGAGAGATAGGGCCAAAACGATATTTAGCACAATATCTCAAAAGGTTATGGATGGATTCACATGAGACTTGGTTGACAGGTTGGGAGTTCTGTTTTACTGTTATGTCATCCCACGAGGATTTTTTTTTTTGTCATCTGTCATCCCTGTCTTTTTCTGTCATCCCACGAGGAAGAATTGATTTAATTTTGGTGAAGATCCAAATTCAGATCCGGATATGAGAATTATTTAATTTTCAACTGATTCTTCACCATTGAGAGAGGGGCTAAAAACTATATTGCATGATATCTCAAAAACTTGTGGACGGATTCGGATTAAACTTGCTGGACAGGTTGAGTGTGTGACGACGAATTGATTCGATTTTTGTGACGATACGAATCCGAGAATTTTTCAAGTGATGCTTCATCACTGAGTGATGGGGCCAAAAACTATGTATCACATGAGATTTCAAAAAGTTGTGGATGAGTTAGGTGACAAGAACAAGCAGATTCGATTTTGGTTAAGGTCTGGATTCAGATCTGACCTATCAGTGGGATTCAAAATTTAAACTATTCAACTTTGTGGAGGTATGCACTCCACTAAATGTCACTCAATGAGTGATTTTTCATTATTATTATGATTTTGTATGCAGACTGCAGCTGCTAGTTGCTTCATAAAAGAGAAGGCATGGCTGTGCTTCTGATGCAGTGCGATCTGTTGATAGTAAGCTGGTAATCATTTTGCTGACCACGGAATGATGACAGTCTGAGGTAACCCCCCTAGTGTTATTTAACGGATCGACAGGGGCTCAAACTAAAGACCCTACGATCTTAAGCTAGTCACCTTAACCGTTAAGCAAACGCCAGGCTTAATGTACAGATTGAGAACAACACATTTGGGGTTCAACACAGGGTAACGGACTAACAGAGCAAGAATGGTGAGTGTCACGCTTAGCAATGTTGATAATTTATTTATTTTTAAAACAATTCACGTATAACATGTAACCATCACCATCATGATGGAACGTGCTCAATACAGAGCGTCTGTTCTTCCAAAGCAGTTTCTTGGCAAGTGTTATACTGGGTGGTTTGCCATTGCCTTCACAGTATGAGTTAGGGCAGGAATTTGTAATTTGGTCATGGTGCCGGTGATGGCTCATCTACTCTTTGGCAAGGACACCATGGAATTTTTAACGCGTCCCAACGACTGCTGGCAGACAGGCTGCCAAGTTTAACGGCCATCCAAGGGACGGGGACCGCGTGCAGACATGCACACACCACCCTGCGAAACACCAGAATGACAATTTATCGCCGGGTTGGGGTTCAAACCAAGGTTAGATAGCTTAGAGCTGAGTGTGCATACCTCTAGGTAATCCTTATTAATGATTATATTTTATACATGGTTTAGGCTCATAGAAGAGCTAAGACACAGAGCAGATGAAGACAACACCAAGAGCAGGGTGGAGGGAGAATGTAGACAGACAAACAAGGGAGGCAGGTAACGATGAAGATACGGGGGCGGGGGAACACAAGGAGTGGACAAGATGGATACATAAGCAAAATTTAGCAAGGTGTGTGGTGCTTTAACGGATGTAGAAAAGATGACGGCTTTGGATAGGGGTTAACCTGTAATGATGGTGAACAATAGTATTGAAGACCAGTCGGGAAGAATGACATTGAAGAGTGTGGAAGGTGGTTCAACAGGCGGGAAAAAGAGGAAAAAACGAGTGGAGGTGAGCAGTGGTTCTGGATTTAGGCAGTTTCACTTGAAGGGGGTTGCTGGTGGACTGGATGGGTCCTGCAGATGCTTGGTTGGGGGAGGGGGGTGGAGGGTGACAGAGCACAGATAGCGCAGAGGGTGCAAGATTAGAAATGAGGTGGAAGAAGACAGAGATTACCGACCTGTTGGCGATGGCAAAGTGAAAGGTCCATCATGAGAGATTGCAAAGATCTTGAAAGCCTTGGTTTCCACAGCATCAAGCTGAGCAAGATGTGAGGCAGAAGAGTCAGCTCAGAGGGGAGAGCAGTTTTCCATAAAGCTGCAGATGAAAGCCTTGTAGGTGGATATGAACTCAGGTGTGCCAAGAAAGGACTTTGCACGATGGTGGATGCCCAATTGGTGTCTGGCTTTGAAGGCCAACTTTGAAATGTGGTTTGCCCAAGAGAAAGAGACAACCTCTGAGATGGTTGTTGAGAAAGTAGATGGGAGGGTTTGCGGAACAATACTTTCGGAGGGGGAGAAAGAGAGAAAGAAAGACAGACAGACAGACAGAGAGACAGAGAGACAGAGAGAGAAGAAAGACAGCAGAGACACAGCAGTGTATCTAATATGTGCTTAGGTGATGGTCAAGTTAAGTTGGGGTAGGGTGACAATTTTTTCCTTTTAAATCACCTTATTTGGAGTAAGGTTACGAATAAATAAATAAATAAATAAACAAACAAATAAATAAATACTATGTATATGGGAAAATCGTATCCGAAGAACGTTTCACATGTTGTCACATCTTTTAGGAATGCATCCACGACGTAAATCGGTGACTTGTTGTAGGCATTTCAGTCTCGGTTGCTGTGGATGCCATTTCAGGATATGGTTACAAATGTTCAAATGGTGATCACTATAGCCCATAACCTTTTTAGAGCACTTTTGTCCATCAACTTCCTGATGTTGAAAAACGGCCAGTTCTGATTGGTTTACGACAGGCATTTTATTTTACAGAGATACTTCTTGGGGGAAAAAATATATATATAAAAAAATTAAAGATTGAAGATGTACAAGTTCCTTCCAATTAATCAGCTTTGTTGCAGGGTATACAGTAGATTTCTCGACTTGCAACAACTCTGTCAAGTTTATCTGTTGCTTCTCAGAGGAAACAATACAAACAAACCAAAAAAAAAAAAAAAAAAATAGGACTGCAGGTCCTGAAGCTCACCTGGATCAGGAGCAACAGTCATTCAAACCCCCCCTCTTAAAACCACAATTTTTTTTTAATGCCATGAACAAACTTTGGCAAATCACGAGTGATGAAGGTCGTGGTCAAGTATCAAAATTGCGTGTGCAAGTTCGGAGAAGAGAGGAAATACCTATTTTTGTAGGGTGGGGTCAAACCCTCCCATACCACCCTCCCCACCCCCAGACCCTGTTTTTTTAATGCCATGAACAAATTTTGGTACATTATGGGTGATGAAGGTTGTGGTCAAGTTTCATCGAGATAGTTAGGTCACAACCCCATCAGCAGTTTCGGAGAAGTTGTTGCAAGCATTTATGGACAGACGGGTGGACGACG
>NC_140973.1:9775915-9860915 GCF_056783735.1 Eptatretus burgeri | reverse complement strand
AGAAAACCATAAGCAACACACTACGCCGTCATGGATTAAAATCCTGCAGCACACGCAAGGTCCCTCTGCTCAAGCCAGCGCATGTCCAGGCCCGTCTGAAGTTTGCCAATGACCATTTGGATGATCCAGAGGAGGAATGGGAGAAGGTCATGTGGTCTGATGAGACCAAAATAGAGCTTTTTGGTTTAAACTCCACTCGCCATGTTTGGAGGAAGAAGAAGGATGAGTACAACCCCAAGAACACCATCCCAACCGTGAAGCATGGAGGTGGAAACATCATTCTTTGGGGATGCTTTTCTGCAAAGGGGACAGGACGACTGCACCGTATTGAGGGGAGGATGTTTGGGGCCATGTATCGCGAGATCTTGGCCAACAACCTCCTTCGCTCAACAAGAGCATTGAAGATGGGGCGTGGCTGGGTCTTCCAGCATGACGAC
Source organism: Eptatretus burgeri (assembly GCF_056783735.1). NCBI lineage: Eukaryota > Metazoa > Chordata > Myxini > Myxiniformes > Myxinidae > Eptatretus > Eptatretus burgeri. Next base: position 9,860,478 of record NC_140973.1, on the reverse strand, counting down.
TCGAAACACACAGCCAGGGCTCCGTAAGAAGCATCTCAAGGTCCTGGAGTGGCCCAGCCAGTCTTCAGACCTGAATCCAATAGAAAATCTTTGGAGGGAGCTGAAAGTCTGTGTTGCCCAGCGACAGCACCGAAACCTGAAGGATCTGGAGAAGATCTGTATGGAGGAGTGGGCCAAAATCCCTGCTGCAGTCTGTGCAAACCTGGTTGAGAACTACAGGAAACGTCTGATCTCTGTAATTGCAAACAAAGGTTTCTGTACCAAATGTTAAGTTCTGTTTTTCTGATGTATCAAATACTTATTCCATGCAATAAAATGCAAATTAATTATTTTAAAATCATACAATGTGATTTCCAGGATTTTTGTTTTAGATTCCATCTTTCACAGTTGAAGTTTACCTATGATAAAAATTACAGACCTCTACGTGCTTTGTAAGTGGGAAAACGTGCAAAATCGGCAGTGTATCAAATACTTGTTCTCCCCACTGTATATATATATATATATATATATATATATATATATATATATATATATATATATATATATATATATATATATATATATATATATATATATATATATATATATATATATATATATATATATATATATATATATTGTTTTGGGTTTCCGCCGCGTTAGGTGTGCGGACGACCGTTCTTGCCAAATCGCGGTCGTGCGCCCACCCAAGGCCGCAATCCAGTCGCGACTTTCCGGACCAACGCCGAAATCCAGTCACGGATGCCTTAACGCATCATAAACTAGCCAATTATTCTGTCCACGCGCTACATAGTGCAGCAGATAATCATAACAATTGTGCAAATTATGACTAAAGCATGAAATTTTTACCAGTGTTAGTACACACCATAAGCTTCATTTTCAGATCGGGAGGTAAGTCAGATTTGACCTCTGAGGATAGTGAGAGGTCAATGACCTCGATTACATTGAAATTGTCATTTTTTCATGATTCTGGTGCAGTTTGTCTGTTTTGAGAATCATTAAAAAGGTATGTTGCCATGTGTTGGTCCCTTTATCTTCTGAAGAGCCTTTATACATAATCACAGGATGCAACCATGACTGAACAAGTACTTTAAATGAGGTCAGTGACCTCAGAAAACAAATTTATTGAAATACACATTTAGGTTATTGTGGTGTCCAGAACAGCTTGCATGAAATCGTGTTGCAAGATCATCTGTGCAACCTTAATTTTCAAAGTGCACTGAACATAGTCTATAAGCTTAAAGTACAGTGAGGTCAGTTACCTCAGACACACGTATAGTACATACCGGTACATGTAATACACACACATTATCCATAAATATAAAGGTGTCTGATTGCACCTAACAGTCTCCCGAACATGCACATAATGCAGTGCACTTGAGTGCAGCCTTGGTGCACTTGCAGCGGCCGGTACACCCCTTCTCGCAGCCGCAGTGGATCAGTTCGTGGCAAGATTTTGATGCCTCTGGCAGTGCCGTCCAAAGAGGCTGCCACCCAGAGGCCTCCTTTGTCCAGCCCCAGTCAGATGGGATTGGTAACTCTGGATTCAGGACCAAAGTTTGGTTCCAGCAGTTTCCCTGGAGAGATGCACGCTTGATGTGCTGCTGGAGTGCTGCCTGCATTGGGGGGAATGTTTTCTAGAGCCCTAGACTTGTGTGCTAAGAGCGGTTTCCTAGCACCGTTCACTTCCATGGTGTTACTGGTGTGGTCATAAATCAGCACAACGAAGTGTTCCAGCAGTGACATCGACTCCTCACTGACATCACTTGGCATGCGTAAGAGTTCTTCAAAGGCATCAGTCACCTTGTTTTGATCCACACGAAGGAAGTCCTTACAGTTCTTAGGCATGACAATAGAGGGAGCCACTCTCTTCCTGACACCCTTGCCCCTCTTCTGTCTGGTCATGCCTTTCAGGCTGTCAGGTAGATATACATCCCAGATGAGGTCGAGTCTGTTGACCTTTTCGAGTTGAGTGTAGATGTAAGGTGCAAAGACTGTGTTCACATACTCTTCAAAGGTCTTTGCCGTTACAGGATTGAGCATTTGAACAATAGCTGCTCCGTCAAGGATTGCGGCATCAACCCCTGGTGCGCTTGTGGTTTTGGGTTGGTCCGATTTCAGGCAGTGTTGTAGATCTGCTTTGACTCCAAGGCGCAGTTTTCCTCCTGTTGATAATGCTGGTGGGGCTGCCTGGTTCTCGTGGCAGAAGAACTGGTCCAGATCCCCATCATGTGATTGGCAGGCAAATACAACCTCGAGAAGAGACGACAGTCACTCTTCACTGCAGCGAGTTGGATCTGCTGCTTTGACTGAGTCTTGGTCTGTGGCCGACTGAAGAGTGGCAACTTGTTCTTGGGCAGCGTTTCTGTAACTGGCTCACCAAGGGATTCAATCTTCCTCACAGTTTCTGCCACTGGGGTGTCCATGATGTCTCTCGTGTCAAGGACCAGTCGGTCAAAGCTCGACATCTGGAAATAACTACCAACACTGTGTGGAATATGTAGACACTTCTATTGGAACACAAATGCATGGTTTGTACATCATAAACATGTTTACCATTACGAATGAAGCCAAACATCAATATTTTGATATTTTTAGGTAATTGACCTCTCACTGTCCTCAGAGGTCAAAGCGAGACATCTGTAAATAATTACCAATGCTGTGTGGAATATGTAGACACTTTTATTGGAACACAAATGCATGGTTTGTACATCATAAACATGTTTACCATTAACCAATGATGCCAAACATCAATATTTTGATACTTTGAGGTCATTGACCTCTCACGGTCCTCAGAGGTCAAATCTGCCTTACATCCCGATCTGAAAATGAAGCTTATGGCATGTACCAACACTGGTAGAAATTTCATGCTCTTGTCATAATTTTATTTGCACAATTCTTATGATACGAGAGATTATCAGCTGTACTAACAGGGTTGATCACCGAATTATCGATGTACCTAATTATTCGCACGGACAGAAATACCGGGAGTTTATACCTCGACGGGACCTGTATGAAAACGAGCCGCTTAAGCGGCTTAAGTTCCGTGTGCGAAGTCGAGCGGTTATATATCGCAAAGTCCCGTCGGACCAAATGTACTTTTAGCGGCTTTAAAAGCCAGTTAATATCCCGAGCACACCATGGCAGTCAATGGCAGAAAGTGACGCAACGAGCAGGTTGACATTCAAACAATGGGGCATTTATTTACAGTAGGCATGCAGTCAATGAATGGGGGGGGGGGGATGGGGATTGGGGATAAGACACAAGCAAAAGCCTACAGCCGAGTTCTATTAAGAATGTACAAGCACGTACTTGCTCACAATTCTACTTAGCGACAAGGCACCACAGACTTTCATACAAAAACCCAAGAAAGAAAAGACACGGACTCGTAAGCCTTTAAAATTCCTCAGAGCCGGGATGACCGAAAGGCTCCGAGAGGCCGGGCAGGTTACCTCGCTGCCCTGGTGGGGACTCGATGTTTTTCGGATCGGCGATCCCTGGTGTCTCCGTTCAGTCCGGTGCGTCGCGAACACGCCAGTCGCTTGGGTGGCTTGACGAGCAGCTTGTACGGCTGCTTGGTCAGCCTCGGTGGTCCGGCTTAGTCGCGGAGGAGCGAACGGGTCCCTTGCTCTTTCAGAGTTGATGCTCCTCTGGACCCCGTTCACTCCTTGTCGTCGCCCAACCGTATCAGAGCTGTCTGCCCGGACCCCACGCTCCGATGCTGCCGCTAGCTCCGACGACTCCAAGCTCCACCGGTGAACGACGAACAACCACCTCCGCTCGCCAGCTTCACCACCAACTCCTCTCTGCGCACGTTGCCAACGCGGCTTTTTATAGCCCGAGGGGAGAAGCCGCTGGAGGTTTCGCCACCCGAAATTGGCGCTTCCCCCCCTTCACCTTTGAACCTTCACCCCAGGCTGGCTCTGCCCCCCCCCCCTTTCAGCTTTAATTGGCTGGCTTTTTCCACGGCAGAGCCCGTTTTGATCCATTTAGGCAAATCAGCCGTTTGGACGGCTGCTTGCACATGGAGGGTGGAATGTTGCCTCTGTGGCACGGTATGTCTGCGACAATGGCATCTTGCCGCTGTTGCTGAGGCGGGCGTGATGGTGTCGCAATGTTGATGGTGCTGTGGTGGGGATGGCGTGGTTGTGGAGTTGTTAAGGAAAATGTTTGTTTTAAATAAAAGATAGAGAAAGAATAACGGCTAACTCAAAGATGCACATCCCGGCACACGAACAAGACCCGTTATACATGGGTGGGGAACTCTAACCTGGAACACACACTTATCAAAATAACTGATCTCTGGGGAACCTGAATGGTGTTCTGTGAATTTCCACAACCGAAACAATATATATATATATATATATATATATATATATATATATATATATATATATATATATATATATATATATATATATATATATATATAGACCCCCTGCCATCCTGTGAGGGGGGGGAACGGGGAGGGGGGGTTGGTGCAACTTGCCAATGACCCTGACGAGAGCGTGTTTCGAGCACATCCAAATACAGTACACCGAGTACAGTAACTTAATACATCTCTCCAAGTAAATAAAACAATGTAAAACGGGTTTAAAATTTACCGTCCTCAATGGCAACCTTCACAAGCCTCATGTCGCCATTCCGGGCCTTGGCAAAAAAGCCTTTGAGTGCCTCGTTGGCTGGAGGAAGAGAAAAATCAATCGATCAATCATCGAGAACAAGTCGAGCCGTGTCAGGGACACGTCTGCGCGGCCCGCGGGCTCATGGAGCTCGGACCGGACCATCCAGTGGGAGCAAAGACGTGTCCGTCAGACACCGAGGAAAACAAACAAATGGACCCGAGAGCGACGTTGGACGGATCGATACGAGCTGCGGACACAATGATAGGGGGAAACCCACCGGTGATGCCCGTCTGGTGAGACATCGCTGAAGCTGCTGCAGGAAACGCGGAAATGATTCGAGCGATTGATTTATTTATTTATTTATTTATTTATTTATTTATTTATTTATTTATTTTAATCTCGCCCACATCCACGTTCCGTCCACTGCGACCTGTTGGTTTCGTCACCGTCGAATCGACGGGTGATTTCTTACTTTTATCGATGTAATGCGTATGTTTTCTGAGGCAGTTTTTCTATACTTTTAAAAAAAGATTCCAAATTGTATTAAAAGTAACGGAGGGAGGAACCATTCATTCTAATTTGTTTCAACTATACACCGCCTAAATGTGAAATCTCCCTTTATAACATGTATTTTTGAAAAATGGGGGAAAAAAAATATAAGAGGATTTGTTACAATAAATAAATAAAAGGTAAATGGGAAAAACAAGAGTTTTCACTGAGACCGAGACACACACAAGATTCCGTTTGATAATGTAAGTTTTTTTTTTACATTTAATAATGTTCGTGTATATTTAAAATTATGTTTAATAATCAAGTAAAAATAATTTTAAAGCGTCTGGTGATGAAAAACAACAAAACAAAAAAAACTAATCCAAAAAGAAAATGAGGAGGAGGCGGAAGAGGAGGAGGAAGAAGAAGAGGATTCGGAGGAGGGATGAAGAGGATTCGGAGGAGGAGGAGGAAGAAGAAGAAGAAGAAGAAGAGAAGAAGAGGAGGCGGAGTCTGAGGGGGAGGAGTCTGATCGGATCGGATCGGACGGGACCGGACCGGCCGTGACGGTTGTGCCATGACGGAGCCTGAGCTTCTTCTCGATTCAAATATCCGAATCTGGGTTGTTCTCCCCATCGTGTTGATTACCTTCCTCGTTGGGATCATAAGGCATTACGTGTCACATCTTTTACACAGTGAGAAGAAAGTGGAGCTCGAGCAAGTGTCAGACAGGTAGTGTGTTGATGGAAGAGAGGCGTGAAGGCCGCAGCCGTGTATGTACAGTGTGTGGTGTGGTTATGCTTTGGAGTGTGCTGTGCGGTGTGTCTGGTGTGGTTATGCTGTGGAGTATGCTGTGCGGTTATGCTGTGGAGTGTGTTGTGCGGTGTGTCTGGTGTGGTTATGCTGTGGAGTGTGTTGTGCTGTGTGTCTGGTGTGGTTATGCTGTGGAGTGTGCTGTGCTGTGCGGTGTGTCTGGTGTGGTTAAGCTGTGGAGTATGCTGTGCGGTGTGTCTGGTGTGGTTATGCTGTGGAGTGTGTTGTGCGGTGTGTCTGGTGTGGTTATGCTGTGGAGTATGCTGTGCGGTGTGTCTGGTGTGGTTATGCTGTGGAGTGTGTTGTGCGGTGTGTCTGGTGTGGTTATGCTGTGGAGTGTGTTGTGCGGTGTGTCTGGTGTGGTTATGCTGTGGAGTGTGCTGTGCTGTGCGGTGTGTCTGGTGTGGTTATGCTGTGGAGTATGCTGTGCGGTGTGTCTGGTGTGGTTATGCTGTGGAGTGTCTGGTGTGGTTATACTGTGGAGTGTGTGTGCGGTGTGTCTGGTGTGGTTATGCTGTGGAGTGTGTTGTGCGGTGTGTCTGGTGTGGTTATGGTGTGGAGTGTGGTGTGCGGTGTGTCTGGTGTGGTTATGCTGTGGAGTGTGTTGTGCGGTGTGTCTGGTGTGGTTATACTGTGGAGTGTGCTGTGTGGTGTGTCTGGTGTGGTTATACTGTGGAGTGTGCTGTGCGGTGTGTCTGGTGTGGTTATACTGTGGAGTGTGCTGTGCGGTGTGTCTGGTGTGGTTGTGCTGTGTGGTTATGCTGTGGAGTGTGCTGTGCAGTGTGTCTGGGGTGGTTATGCTGTGGAGTATGCTGTGCGGTGTGTCTGGTGTGGTTGTGCTGTGTGGTGTGTCTGGTGTGGTTATGCTGTGGAGTGTGCTGTGCGGTGTGTCTGGTGTGGTATGCTGTGTACTGTGCTATTTGGTGTGCTTTTTGCAGATGTCAATCTTATGGGTTTGTTGTACTTGCAGCCAGGTGCTCCTGCGAAGCAGAATATTGCGAGAGAATGGAAGGTATATCCCACGGCAGGTAAAGCAACTTAATTTTTACATGCACTATGGTGGTTCCCATTGTACATCACATTCAGCCCTTATGGTTGTGCGACGGGAGGGGAGGGAGAGGGATGATTGAGGGCAGAATCGGGGTGAGGGATTCTGGCAGATATGGTGCCCAGTTTATCGTCCATCCGAGAGACTGCACACACACAATGAAGAATCACCCAGCCTGTGAAACACCGGGATGACAGTTTATAGCTGGGTCGGGATTCAAACCCAGGCTACACAGAGTGAGCATGCATACCTCTCGGCTTTCCTGCCATGATGTGGTGATTCATTACTTCATAACAATTGAAAACATTTTTTACTCATTGGGTCATTCCGTGTCAAATCAGCCAAAAAAAAATGAAATTCTGTGGTGACCCCCTCAGATTTTCCTGAAAAAATTCTCAAAGCTACCTTAGCATATAAGAGGAAGGTTTGACAAGGTATAGCTCAAAATTCCAAGTAGTGTCCGAGATATGGCCCTACAAACACCCTTGGGGTATTGCAATTCTGGCAGTCGCGAGTTGCAGATTTGTATCTGAAGCATTTTTGGAGGGCTCTAAATTACAGAGTTTTACAAGCAGAGTTCTGAAAATTCACACAAATCGTGTCTATTAGTGAGGCTTTCAGAATCTGACATAAAAAAATGTTCTACTTAAAATACTTTTTAAGATAAGTACTCTCAAAAGTAGTGATTTGTAACATGCAGTCAAAAAAAATTGAGTTTTCAAATTGCTGCCAACAGTCGGTTTATTTATCATGAAGAATTTTGTTGCCTGATTTACATAATCTAGTGACTGGATCATTTACACAAGAAAACTGAAACCTTTTGGAGCAAAATCTTGGGTGTTATAGGTGTCTGAACTTTGCTCCAGACTCAACGACACTGAAATTTACCCCGGTTTTACCCCAAGTGTTCACCATGTTGACAGTTACACAGCTCTTTTAAATTTTTGTCACTTAAAGACACATACATATGCACACTGTGGTAGAAAATTCAAGAGTTGTTCTCGATCCCTTCTATTTTTAAACGAATTTTTTTTTTTAATGCATCCATTTCTAATGATTCTGCAGTCCCAAAAGCTACTTTTTTAAAATAAATTTTTTACTAACAAACATATAGAAAAAATAAAGATATTGTAACGAAGTATGACTTAAGTGGAATCTAACAATATATAAATCAGTTTAGTAAAGCTTAAAGAAGTGTTCCAAAATCATTTCCAAAGTTAGGCATGAAGCACATCTCTATCTTCTTTAGGCTTTAACCTAATACACAGCCCTGTAGTAACTGCCAATGCTCATTGTTACATTTTATTATATCCTGGCAATTATAAAACTTATCACTGTTCACTTTGTACAATGGATCCAAGTACATTTGTCCAAACCATTTGATATGAAATTATGAAAAAAAAAAGTTGAATCACATATTGTACCTACATTTACAAATGGATGTATACTTTCGTACAATGTACACTAAGTATATAAACAATTAGATATGCAAATTAATATTTATAATGGTGATTATTATGATCACATTATGTGTCTTAATTTGTAGTTGAGATTGGCGGCGACCTGAAACTAAAATATCCTTTAAAAAAAAATGTGAGCCAAATTGAAGTAACCACATACTTGTTCTGACCAAAAAACACAACAATTTCATCATTGTGGTGCCAACTTGTAAATTCTTGACATGGCTTCCACTTCAAAAGCACACCTATTGCTTTTATTCTACATCATTCATTGAACATGTTTTTTTTAAATAGTGGGCCTTTTTAAAGATAGAAGGGATTGACAATAACTCTTGAGTTTTCTACCACAGTTTGCCTATGTATGTGTCTTTAAGGGCCAAAAATTTAAAATAGCTGTGTAACTGTCAACATGGTGAACACTTGGGGTAAAATCTGGGTAAATTTTAGTGTCGTTGAGTCTGGAGCAAAGTTCTCTCTGACCAAAGATTTTACTCCAAAAGGTTTCAGTTTTCTTGTGTAAATGATCCAGTCACTAGATTATGTAAATCAGGCAACAAAATTCTTCATTATGAATAAACTGACTGTAAGCAGCAATTTGAAAATTCAAATTTTTTTGACTGCATGTTACAAATCACTACTTTTGAGAGTACTTATGTTAAAAAGTATTTTAAGTAGAACATTTTTTATGTCAGTTTCTGAAAGCCTCACTAATAGACACCATTTGTGTGAATTTTCAGAACTCTGTAAAACTCTGGAATTTAGAGCCCTCCAAAATGGCTTCAGATTCAAATCTGCAACTCGCGACTGCCAGAATTGAAACACCTCTAGGGTGTTTGTTTGGGCCATATCTCGGACACTACTTGGAATTTTGAGCTATAACTTGGCAAACCTTCCTCATATATGTTAAGGTAGCTTTGAGAATTTTTTCAGAAAAATCTGAGGGGGTCACCGCGACCCCTGGCTGAAATAACATGGAATGAGCCACCTATGATTAACACGCATTTGATAATATGAATGAGGAAAGTGGGGAAAAAAAAATTATCGTTGGAAATTGTTGTGGCCTGTTCCAAATCGGACCACGGTTGAGTAGGCCACAAAACATGGTGGCTTCAGATCCCAGCGAGATTACCTAGGATACTCCTTTATACCCCATAGAGAGCGGTGACCAAGGATCGCCTGATGAAGGATATAATTAAATAATGCTGTTGATTATCTTCAAAAGGGGTGTTTTAATTAACCCAAACACCCAATTTTCACACTTGTACTTCCTTGCAGGGGTGTTTGAATTAACCCAAACACCCAATTTTGACTCTTGCACTTCCTTGCAGGTTTATTCGAATGCATGCAAAGTTTCAGGCTGCTAGGTTTTATAGTTTTGGAGTTATGGAAGAAACACACACACACACACACACACACACACACACACACACACACACACACACACACACACACACACACACACACACACACACACACACACACACACACACACACACACACACACACACACACACACACACACACACTGACATTTATTAGTATAGATGTGTTTTAAAACTTCATTAAAAATGCAACTATTAGTGGCAAATGAAGATTTGCAGTTGGAACAGATTTGGCTTCAATTGGTTCTTATTTTTCTTTTCCCAGCATGCAGCTACGGGTAGCATCATTTGCTGGGGACGCAGCTGTGCTGCCGATGCAGTGCCCACCATAATTTAGAATTTGTAACTTGTTCATGGTGCCATTGATAGTTCGCCTACTCTTCGCAAAAGACACAGTGGGATGCTTAACGTCCACCAACTTATGCCGACAGACAGGACGCCCAGTTTTACGTCCATCCTAGGGACGGCACACATATTCATGAATCACCGTCTGTGAGACATCAGGATGACAGTTTATAGCTGGCTCGGGATTCAACCCCAGGCTAGACAGCTGAGAGGCTAGTGTGCATACTTCTGGGCCATCCTACCAGCCCGAGGTATATTTTGTGAGTGAGTTTCAAAAAAGAATACAATTTCAAGGCAATTTGATTAGTGGTTTGGTAAAACAATGAGATTACAATGGAATATCTGTAATTGAGTTGTTAATGAAATGTATTATAAATATTCAAAACACTGCAATATAAAGTGGCTTTTTCTTGTTCCCTGCAGTCATTCATTATGCGTAAGCATTACTTCAATGACCCAGAGACTGGATTTTTTAAGAAAACAAAGCGGAAGACCATTCCCAAGAACCCAATGACAGGTAATGAAAATGCTTGAAATCCGCTGAAAGTTTTTGCATTGTATCAGTGGGGGTGTCGGTGGGATTGCTTGTTTCTAGAAAGACTTAAAGGAACCAAATTTATGAAGGTTGGAATTTTGAACTCCAGTCTTCTTTGGCATAATACCGGAGGACAGCATTTTTCTCTGATTTTCTTTGTCATTTATAATTGGGTTTCAATTTTTGCTTTTTTTATTGTCCAAAGGAGGAAATCTCTTGTTGAGCTAATGTTCCGAGTCGTCGTTCAACAGCCAGATTGATTTTGGGTCGAAATGGCATTTTACCGGTATTGGTGAAACAGTTAAATTAGAGAGTTCATAAAACACCTTACCCCACACAGCCATGAGAAAAAGGACATGGGAAGGGTTTTTGAAACTCTTGCTTTGTGTTTCCCAAGCACGATCCGTGTTTGTTTTGTTTGTGAACCTTGCACAGCAGGCACGTTGGTAACCACACGAAGCCGATGGGTCAAACGGAACAAGCCAGAGCTGACGATGCTCCGCTGAGATGTGTTTTTGTTGCCATCGAAGTTTATCCATACATTTGCACAATTACAAACCTGCCAAGTAAAGGCAGATGTCATTTCTGTCTGTACTTGATGACACCACACATTGATTACAGCTGAATGGTTCTGAATAATATGCATAATTGAATAATAGTTATATCGAGATTGGAACCCAGGCTCGTGTGCGTACCTCTAGGACTCTGGGCTATTCCGTTCCATTCCAGAAGTTTAGTTCCATTCCAGGTATATCTGGGCCATTCCAGAAGTTTAATTGTTGACAAATTAAAAAATTTTCATTTCTGCCACGTGCCTTACAACCCCCGAGCGCTCCAGTTTCCCACAATTGTCGCAGGCAATGCAATAAACAACATTAAAGCTATCACCCTTTATAAAAGGATATCCAAAGCTTGTGATTACTTTAAGAATGGAGCAACCTGGTATTATCCTGACTCGGGCAATGTGTTCCGAGGTTTGTATGGGAGAACACCTTCCTCTGCCTGCATTCCCTTTACTGAGCTGTGGGGTTATGTGGGTTTGTTCCTTTGGTTGGTGGTTGGAAGAAAAGTTTAAGTCCTTGTTTTGTCCTCTGTGAAATATGATTATTGTTTTTTTTTCCTATGTCAGACCCCAGCATGCTAACAGACATGATGAAAGGGAACTTCACCAATGTGCTGCCAATGATCATCATCGGAGGTTGGATCAACTGGACCTTCTCTGGCTTCGTAACAAGTAAGGACTGCACATGCAAATATCATGTAATCACAGATCTCGTCACGACCAGTTGAGCTATTGATATTTGCAAAATCAACAATTTCATTTTTAAAGGTCAAAAACGGATGACTGAAGAAACTGTGGTGCAGCTTTAGAGCTCATCATTGGCATCTCAGAAAATGGTGTTAAAGTTGGTGTCTCCAGCTTGGTTTCACTGCTCACCCACCCCCCACACCCCTCCAAAGCAATCTGTCGTACTCACTGATTACTTTTGTTCAGTTGGTACCAGCTCACCCAAGGGAGGCACCATCTGTGTACAGGTTTCTGGTTATTGACTATCATCATTGGAGCAGATGTCAGGAAGGCCAGCTCTCATGAAAAAAGGGACACTCAGGCAGGGGTCATTGGGGGCTGCCGTCGGCCCTCTTGAGGGGTTAAGGGGCAGCTCCCTTTGTAGGGTCAGGGGGTAAGTCCCCAAAGCTATTAGGTGTCAAGTGTTTAAATATGCCTGAGATTGTTTCTGGAGCATGAAACTATGGTGAAACTACGGTCACACTGTGTACGTGCAGGCCAACGGCGTTATGGTAATTCTCATAATGACGAAAATAAGCCAAAAATACTGAGAATACAAGACGCATGGCAGCCCCGGGAAGGTATGAAACGTGATGCAGGACACTTTGGTACAAACCGGGGCGATCTCGTAGAATACGGGACTGCTGTTCATTAGTGTCAGATGTTTGCCCCTCCAGTTAGCTGGCAGATGCTACATTGAGGGTTGTCTCCACTATAATCTCCTTCACTACAGTGGTGCTGATTCCAAGGAGCATCCTTGAGATGAGGCTGAGAGAGTCCAATTAAAAATGTACATATATACATAATATATTCACAGCTTCCAAATTAGAACCTCTTTCATGCTTGTGTCAACATTGTCCCCTCTAAACAGTGTGACCTAAGTTCGGCCGGCCCTTTCTCTTTTGGATTTTGTCCGTGCCGAACTTCGCTCGAAAAAAAGTTAATGTTTGTGTTCACTCTTAGTTTTTTATTTTCTCCTTGGCAACATGATTAAACCAGACGTTAAGTTGAACTCCCCTACCTGTCGCTCATGATGCAACGAGATTGTCTGGTTGGGAAGTACAGCGTTTATTTCCATTCTGATCTACTGTATTGTTGTTCTTTGTAATCTCATCATTTGCATTAATAAGAACCGGCCAACACCAATGCGGTAGTCAACCCAATGATTTGTATTCGTACAAATGGCTACATTTGTTTTGCCACCATTTGTAACTTTCTTTCCTACTCTTTACAACTTCACAAGACGTGTTTCATCGCCACAGCTAAGTCATCATTAATCAACATTATTATTGACTTTCTTTTTTTTGTCTACATAGTTGAGGCTCATGAAAGAGCTAGTACTAGTACACTGAATGGATCAGGATGCAACAGGACAAAAGGAACAGTAGAGAGAGGGGGGAGCCACCAACAACAGAGTTGAAGGCCAAGATAGAGGCAGACTTGGACAAACAATGGGTATGGGGGGAGAGGAGGAGAGGAGTGAACAAGATGGATGAAGGAGGAGGGATTGGGGTGGGTTGACGAGGGTAGAAAAGATAATGGTTTTGGATTGGAGACGATCTGAGTTGGTGGTGAACAGCTGTCTTGAAGACCTGTAGAGAAGAATGACATTAAAAAGAATGTGGAAGTTGGTTCTGTAGGTGGGGAAAAAAAGAGGAACGAATGAGTGCTCAGTGCTCCTAAATTTAGGTAGTTTCACCACAGAAAGGGGCAGAAACCTGGGGTGGTGGACAAAGCACGAAAAGTAGAGGGTTCAACACCAGAATGGAGGTGGTAGAAGACAGAGAGACCACTGACCTGTCTGTGACGGCGAACTGATAAACCCATAGACTCAGCTTCATCATGAGAGTTTTCAATAATCTTGAAGGCCTTGGTTTCCACGGTGTCAAGCTGAGCAAGATGTGAGGCTGGGGTATCAGCCCCGAGGGGAGAGCAGTACTCCATCAAGATGCGCATGAAGGCCATGTAGGTGGATAGGAGTTCAGGTGTGCCAAGGAAGGACCTTGTGTGACGGAGGATGTCCCAGTCGGCAGCGGGCTTTGGAGGCCAACTTTGAAATGTGGTTCACTCAATAAAGATCATGACTGATAGTGAGATCCAGGAGTATGATAGACTAAACTTCCTCAAGAGGATTGTAAAGAAAGTCGATCGGAAGGTTTTCCAGACGGTCCTTTCAGAGCGAGATAGTGAGAGTGTGAGATTTGTCAGGATTGAAAGAGAAATTACAAGTGTTTGACCAGCTTGTGATCTTGTCAAGGTCTGAAGAGAGGAAGAGGTTGCAGCCCACCTGTCTGAAGGATGAGGGATGTCATGACACAGGGTAGTAATCAGCAAATAGATAATGGGGATTTTTCCTTCGGGTCAGAGAGATCATTTTCTCGTTTTTAACGCTTTTATGACGTAAGGCAATGTTATGATATTGTTATGGTGCCAGGCGTCGGCCGCGAACCGACCGCTCTGACGGTCGGCCCGACGGTTGGCAAGTCGAGTCGGCTCGACCGATCGCCCGGAATATAGATCGCCGCCCGGATAAGTCCGAATCGACGGGTCCTTTTACAAGAACTGAAATACGCCAATGGGCAGACCACGTGGGGTAAGGTCGATTGCCAATCTTTAATTTACCTAAATACCCACGTGATCCAACTACCGGGGTATTCCACCCTCGACGGAACTCGTACGAAACAAGCCGCTTAAGCAGCTTGTCCCGTGCGCGATTCTGAGCGGCTTAATCGCTGAGAACCATCGGTCTAAATGTCCCCCTTTTACGGCAAACCAACGGCTTTCTAACTCCCAACACACGAAATGCTCAGTCAATGAAAGAATCGACGTGACGAGCTGAAAACATTTAACAATTGGGGTATTTATTAATAATAATGGGGAACTAGGGAAGCACGTAAGAGCAGAACTGTACCGACTATGCGAAATGCAATGCAAACATTTACAGCACACAAAGCACTTAACAATTTCCGACTTATTAGACGGGCCCACGGACACACATACGCACACACACCCAAGAAATGGTGGCTGAGGCCTTTAATAACGAACTCCAGCTCGGAGGACAGATGAGCTGAAACCCAGAACCTATCTCGAACCTCTCCACCTCGTGTGGTATTCAAGTTGTTCGGACCTGGGCTCCAGCGAGAGCGAGCTGGATCCAATCGCCGTGAGCCGCGATCCTTCCCGAGCTCCTGCGAATCCTCCCGCGCTTCTCAACACGTGCTGGTGAGACGAGGCGCCGATCCTTCCCGTCGATGCGTCGCTTCCCCGAGGAACCACCTCCAAGATGAGGCCGACGAGTCGCACCAAGCCGGGAACCAAACGGAGAACAAAGAGCTCCACGAACTAAGAAGAAGAAGCCACCACTCGCAGCTCGAGTCGAGCAACCGGCTCAACTCTCTTCCAAACAAAGCAGCTCGAAGCAAAAAGCTCTCCCTCGCCAAGCAGAAGCCGAAGCTCAATGAACCACCAAAGCAGAAAGCCTTCAAAAAGCCTCCTCCCGAGCCAGGCCGCAGCCGAAGCTCTATCGAGCCAAGCGGGACCCGACGGCCTGCTGAACAACTACCCAGCAGAAGCAAAAAGCTTCCGAAAGCCTCAACCCTAATCCAAGGCAAACAGGACCCGAAGGTCTGCTGAACTACGCAGACCCCGAACAAAGAAAGGATCTCCTCTTTATCCTTATCCGTCCCCTCCCCCGCGCGCCCGGAGTGACCGCAGGTGGGAGGGAGGTGTTTACGTCCCGTGATTCAGGACGGGAGGGCTCTTCTTCCTCTTCGCAGAAGAGGGGGAGGGAAGTCTCCATTGTTTCGAGAGCGTTCCCTAACAGTTGAATTGAATAACAGCGCAACTAATCGATTTCTGCACATTTAAACAATGGAAGGTGAGTTATCTAGGGAACAAGCACTTATCGACATAACTGACTAAAGGACCTGTATGTTGTGTGCAATCAAATTCCAAATTTGTAACAATGTTATAAATTTGTTTATTTTGGGAGCTCTGATTTCTGAGAAAGATTTCTTTTATTTCTCTCTTAGGAAGATGAAGGTTGTGAGTTTTGCCACGACCTTGCCTTATATTGGTATTTATGTTATAAACATGCGCAGCTGTTTTCAAAGTTCTGTGACTTTTCGAAATGATATGACTTGATCCACCCCAGGATGCTCGGTGCGCGTGCGCAGGAAACAGCTGTGTTTATGGCGATAAAAGGTGTATCCCATGAACGAGATAAGGATTGTTACCTAAAATGGCTCACAAAGCTTCCAAAAGAAGCCAAAAATACTTGGAAACACACCTGTGAGAAAGGGATGTGCCTCTGCCCAACTAAAGAGTTGGAGAACTTTCTTCACTCACCCAAAAAGCTGAGATCTTGCAACTTTCCAGACTGCAAACTGCCGTAGATATGGACTGGTGCAAGGCTAGTGGGGGGGGGGGGGGGCTGTGGACTACACATTCTAACCGGCCTCCCCTGTCAGTGAGGGAAGGTTGTCGTATCTGGGTCTTGTCAATGCATAGGTTAAGTTTTTAATTATATTTACTCTTCATCATATTTGGGAGGAGGGAGTGGGAGTCTCTTTTTCAGTGAGGAATTAACAGATTACATGATTAGTAAACCCTCAACATACCTTGTAAGTTAAAAGGAAGAACAGAACACAGTATGATGGGGGAAGAGGATCATAACAAGGCAGCTTCAAGGAAGTCTGGTGTTTTCCAACAGGTCCTATCCATTTCTTTATTTTTTTCATGAGACAAACACGACCACGTGCACATTTCAGACAAACTTTTGTGACTTTGTTTGTCACCACATTTGCACAAACTTGTGTGCAAGATCTGTTGTGTGTGTGCAAATGTCTGGCTGAACGTTGTTGGCCGAACGACGGAACCTGAGGTTTTTGCCAACTTTCCAAACTTCACACCAAGCCTCGTATTATATAATACAAGATAAATACGGTAATAACATTTTGCCATTGCGTTAGTGTGGCATCCATCAATTATTCGAAGAAAGTACTTCACCAATTCCACAGGACAGAGCAGATCTACTCCTGCAAACAAGAAAAGAAGGGGTTTCACCCTTGACCGATTATGGACTTCCTCTGGCCTTAGTAATCTCTGCCAGGTGGTTTGTGTTCTTATTAGTCCCCTTCTGGTTTCACCGGAGTGGACTATAAGATTTGCTCTCCATCTGTCCCTTTTAACATATTCAACTGAAACTTGATACATGGCTTTATTATAATATGATGCAGAACAAGTTCGAGTGTTTCAGGGTGTTTCGTCAATTTTTCACAGAGTTATTCCCTTTTTGGACTTGTAACACATCTACAGGGGACGTGTATTGCAAAGCAATTCTCACTATTGTTACCGATGCAGCAATCTTTTGGTCATGTGTCAGTGAAAGGAGCATTAGACCTTGAGACATAATCATAATTAGACCATAATCTCAGTTTGTCTCCTCAATCCAGGTTTGCATTTGGCATGATGTGTTTACATGGATCTCCATGAGTGGTTGTGTAAGCTCATTTACAGGCCAGCTGCAAGTTGCTTCCTCTCTTTGCCTCAATTTCCTGGGTGATGTATGGGTAAGATATGCTGGCAAGCTGCTCGTGTAATTTGTGAACGGAGCACGCTTGGTTTGCAATTACACGTGGGGTTTGATATTGTGCTTTGTAATATGTGGCAAAGTAGTGAGCAGGTGTGCCATGGTGAATTTGGTAGTGTTTGAGTCCTGGAGCTTTGTTTACTTGTTTTGCCTGTCGATCGTACATTAAACCATTCCTTTTTAGCTTCTCATTCTTGCAGGGATGGGATAAGCGATTACAAATGCTGTGCATCACCAATGACTGCTGTGTTCACATATACTTTAATGTAGATCATTCATCCTCATATCTACTGTAACCTATAATATCCCAGCACTGCTTTATTGTTAATTGCTCAGTCTTGTTACCTCCGCCACCAAAGGTGGACGAATGGATGGAGCTGAAATAGCTGAATCCACTATTGAGAAGCGGTGTCCACATACTTTGGCCATGTAGTGTACAAAACGTTAACTGCTCAGCTTGGCAGAGGTATGCACTCTACCGAGTGCCGTTCTAGTTACAACATTGTTATTATCCATTACACATCACTGATGCTAATTTGTTGTCTCCCTTGAAAGACTCTTTACATGGAAGCTATGTCCCAAAGCATTGTGAAAAATAAGGGTTATCATGTCTTACAGCAAAAGTTCCCTTTCCCTTGACTCTCCGGTTCAAGCCGATGCTGCAGCGAGGGATCGAGCTCGTCTCTCTCGATGCCTCTTGGTGAGTCGCTCTTGGCTGCCCGCCGCAAGTGAAGTTTTCATTGCACCATTTCCTGTCTCTAAAGCACCTTGTGTTTCAATCACCCTTTGCAATCTACAGCTTTAATTGGACAGTTATTGCAACAAAATATATTTTTTTAAATACACGAAAAAAGATTGACTTTTTATTTTTTATGATGGCTACACGTATGACGGGTTTCTGATCCCCTCTTGCCCATAAATGAACCCCAAAACAGTGTGTTAACCTTTTGCAGCATTTGTGGGATTCTCGAGCATCGGTAATCCTCGGCAAGGCAATACTTTGGTAGACATGGAAATTGTTTCTTCTTGTCCCTCGCTTCCTGTTCTTTTCAACTCTATGTTGTCGTTCCGTTATCAAATTGTAGTCCATTCCTGCCATTTGTAATAATAGGAGTTCCCTTACAAGGGACTTCAATGCAGGAGGAGTCCATTAGGCCCATCAAGCCTGTGCAGTGGTTGCCAACCTGGGGTTGTTTGTCCATGCTCTTATCCTTTTTAAACGCTGAGTATCCAGCAAGGAAGCAGCACGTACCATTTTCAGTCTTTGTTATGACTCAGCCATAGAGTCACTGATTCGAACCACTGACCTAGACTCAATAATGGACGTGCTAACCATTGCGTCACATAATCTGGTTAAAGGGTGTTTCTTTTTTTTTTTTGTCTGAGCTCATGGAGCAGTCAGAACTTCAAAAAAATCGTAACATCACAGACCACAATTAAATATTTCTCTCTGATTTACACCCCCACTACCCCAATCCCTCCACACCAAATTCAATGATGCTCATTGGGGATCAGATGCTTGTGGTGTTTTATTCGGTTTGTGTGTGTGGTGTGCAGGGTCAGCTCAGCCTCCTGGTACTTCCTCAACGTGTTTGGCCTGCGCAGCATGTACACTCTCATTCTTGGCCAAGATAACGGTCAGTTTCTCTTCTGGGCCGTGACTGTTCTTTTTTTTTTATTTTTTTTTTTTTTATTTTTTTTTTTTTTTTTTTTTGTATACCTTGGTCGAGGCTCGTATGAGAGCTAACACACAACTCACAGCAAGGAGGCATGAGACAAGAGGGGCGGGAGTGGAAGGGACAAAACATTGGGGAACAGACACAGGTGAACTGTGGAAGGGAGAGGGATGGGGATGGGACGGGGAACATGGCGAGGGGAAGATGGACATTAAAGGGACTTTCAGGAAGGAAAGCAGGAGAATTGAAGGAAGTGGGCTTGGGTGGATTATCGGGGGTAGAAAAGATCGAGGATTTGGATGGGGGAAGATAAGAGGTGGTGGTGAACAGCTGTTTTGAAAGCCTGAAGGGAAGAATGGGAAAGAATAGAGTGAGGAAGTTTATTCCAAAGGCGGGAAAAAAGAGGAATGAAAGAGTGAAGATGAGCAGTGATTCGTGATTTTGGTAGTTTTACCAGAAGGGGGTTGTTGGCGGACCTTGAGCGCCCTGTGGAAATGTGGTTGGGACAAATCGCAGAGAGAGCAGGGCTGGCAAGGCTGGAGAGGAGTCGGTAGAAGACAGAAAGACCACCGACCAACCTGCGGTGATTGAGTGAGAGGCCCAAAGACTCAGCTTCATTGCGGGAGATGCCAATGATCTTAAAAGCCCTGGTTTCGACAGCGTGAAGTCGAGAAAGGTGGGAGGCAGGAGCACCAGCCCAGAGGGGAGAGCAGTACTCCATCAGGCTACGGACAAAAGCTTTGTAAGTGGTCAGGAGCTCAAGAGGGCCGAGGAAGGACTTTGCACGACGGAGGATTCCCATTCGGCGACTGGCTTTTGAGGCAAGGTTGGAAATGTGACTTTCCCAGGAAAGGTCATGGCAGATAGTGAGACCCAGAAGCTTGAAAGAAAAGACTTCTTCCAGAGGATTGTTGAGAAAGTGGATGGGGGTGTTTTGTAAACGGTCCTTTCGAAGAGACATAGTGAGAGTGTGAGATTTGTCTGGATTGAAAGACATGTTCCACGTGTTGGACCAGTTTGTGATTTTATCCAGATCTGCAGTGAGCGAAGAAGCTGCTGCTTGCCGGTCTGAGGGATGACAGATGGTACGGCAGAGGGTTGAGTCATCGGCAAAGAGAAATAGAGGATTTTCCAGAGAGTCCGAGAGATCATTGATGAAAACCAGAAAAAGAACAGGGCCCAGAACGCTACCTTGAGGAACTCCAGCCTGCACAGGAAGAGGGGATGAAAGAACTCCATTTAGGGCCACACGTTGACTGCGACAGGAGAGGAAGTCTGCGAGCCATGAGTGGAGATGGCCTTGAATACCATGGGCAGAGAGTTTGGTGAGTAGGGCAGGGTGCCAGACTGTGTCAAAAGCACGTGATATGTCCAGGGATACGGCTCGGATTTCCTGTCTGGCATTGAGGACCTCCATCCATTGATGGGAGAGCAGTAGCAGCATATCTAGGGTAGAGTGACCTGGTCTGAAACCAAATTGATGATTGGAAATCAAGCCATTGGAGAAGAGGAAGGATTTCATGTCTGAAGCGATGATGGATTCCATAACCTTGCTGATGATTGGGAGAAGGCTGATTGGTCTATAATTCATGATGTTCCAATGATGTATGCTTTTCAATGTTGCAATGCAATGGCTACTGGGAGTTTCCCCGAAAAACTCGCTCGATGGAGTCGACGGTAAAACTTGTATTTGCCACATAATTCAACTGCAGGTGAGGATGTGATGTTTTGTCGAGCTCAGATAAACCAAGCAGTGTTAAATGCTCTCAGTCTTTCAGGTGCCTTTTTGTAAACTCCAGGTGTGCTGTCATGTGCCTTTTTTTTTTTTTTTCTCAGGAGTGGCTTCCATCTGGCCACTCTCCCATAAAGCCTAGATTTGTGAAGTGCTGCAGAGATGGTTGTCCTTCCGGCAGGTTCTCCCATCTCAGCCAAGGAACTGTGTGGTTCTGTCAAAGTGCTCATTGGGTTCTTGGTGACCACCTTGACCAAGGTCCTTTTTGCCTGAATTGCTCAGTTTGGTCAGACGGTCAGCTCTAGGAAGAGTCTGGGTATTTCCATATTCTTTCCATTTCCTCATGTTGGAGCTCACAATGTTCTTGGGAACTTCAACACTCTAGAAATTGTTTTATACCATTCCCCAGATCTATGCCTCCTCACAATTCTTTGTCGGAGTTCTACGGACAGTTCCTTGAACTTCATGGTGGAGTTTCTGTTCTGACATGTGCTGTCAACTGTGGGACAGGCCTGGTGTTAGCTTAATGGTTAAGGTGCTTGGCTTAAGATCTTAGAGTCTTGAGTTCAAGCCCCTGTCGGGCCATTGAATTAACACTAGGTGGGTTTGACTCAGACTGTCATTCTTCCGAGGTCGGCAAAACGAGTATCAGCGTGATGGTAACAGGGGCATTGCAGCGGCAGCACAACCGCACCCCTAGAAAACGATTCAGCTAAGCAGCCACAGGCTGCATACGAATAAATAAACTGTGTGACCTTATCTAGAAAGGTGTGTTTCTTTCTAAACCATGTCCAATGCGTTGAATTGGCCACAGGTGGACTCCAATGAAGTTGTTGAGACATCTCGAGGATGAAAGGAAATTGGACGCACCTGAGCTCAATTTTGAGTGTCCATAGCATAGGGGTTGAATACTTATGATGCAAGACTTTTCATTTTTAATCAATTTGTAAAAAAAAATTCTAACTAAATTAAAAAGAAATCCACTTTGTAATTTTGGCGTATTACGTGTATATCAGCAACAAAAAAATCTCAATTTATTCGATTTAAAATTCAAGCTTTAACACAACAAAATGTGAAAAATTCAAGGGGTGTGAACACTTTCTTGCAGGTACTGTAGAAACAAATTCCCGTTTATTCACGGAATCTGAATGACACTGATCGTGATATGCCGAATTTTCCAATTATTATTTTTTTCCCTAATTTTTTTTTATAACCATCTCAGCACTCACCTCTAAGATAGCCTGGGGTTCGAATTCTGACCTTTTTATTTTATTTTATTTATTTAAACATCCACGACTCAAATTCAAATCACACAGCAACTTTCAATTCCTGTCCAGAGGATGACAGGCGCAGAATGATAGTTTCGAGTCGAGAATCAATCCCACATTGTACAACATAATAGTCACGAACAAACTGCGGATTGATTATTCTCCTGCCTGCAAGTTATGAATCCCCTACCAGTTTCACAGTTATGCCATATTTAGACTTAGAAAATATCACATCGGTGGGGGATATGTATTGCAAAGCAATTCTCACTCTTGTTCTTCATTGATTGGCTGCTTCATTAACTTTTTTTTTCAGTAGTTAAGCTGTGATTACATCTGGTGCTCGGATTTGCAAACGAAGCACTGTGCACGTTTTAAGAGCTGTGCCGAACTGTGGTGGAAGTTCAACATTAGCTACATGTTCGGTTTGGCACACATCCTCCTTTCTCTTGCAGAAGCCGATCAAGCACGGATCATGCAGGAACAAATGTCTGGCGCTGCGATGGCCATGCCTCCAGACTCAAACAAGGCATTCAAGGTATATTTCAAAGGTTTGGGTGAATGTTGACCCGTGCAAATGACAGGAGAGCCACACAAGGGGCAATAAACAATACTCCATCAAATCAAGGCAACCTGATCCAAACTCGTGACCGAATTACGGAAGTTGACGATCGTTGCAGCATATTATAAAACCAGTAACGTGTGCTTGCAGGCAGAGTGGGAAGCTCTGGAGATAACCGATCACAATTGGGCCCTGGAGCACGTGGAAGAAGAACTGACGGCCACAGATCTAGACTTTGAAGGGATGTTTGAAGAGGACAGGGAGCCTGTCATGTTCTGAAGTTCCAGCACCGTCTCATTTTCCTCGTGCAATTGGCACCGATCATGAAGCAGCAAATTAACCACTCATCACTTGGTGCAGCACTTCACAATGCAGGGATTTTGTGCATCATCGAACAGGACCTCAGCTGGTGACTCAAGTAGGCTCTGGTTCCTTTCGATTGGCATGGGAATGAAACTCGTACCATTACGATGTAATTTGTTTGATTGTGTTGCTGCTGTGCTGCAAAGCTAATATTTGCTCCTTTTTTTTTTTTTCAAATCATGCCTGCACCAACCACCTCCACAATTTTTAATTTTTTTAAAAATAACCATCTCGGCATTCACTTTATAAATGTTTGGTTTCTGCTCTGTGATGTCAGCTGATCACTGGGTAAACTACTCGTACTATGCTCGGTGTTGAGATGCCATTCACTGGGTGTAGTCGTTTAAATAAAGTTCTAGTACTGATGCTTTGCTTTTTTTTTCACCATTTTTTGTTGGGAGGGCTTGGGATTTTACTTTTATTTGTAATTTGGTATTCTTGATTGTCACAACAGTTAATAACATCGTTTGTAGGTTTGTCACGATTTGCTAATACTGCACAACTTCAAGGCAAAGTAATGGAATTCTGTTTCCAGTTACAAGTATCCTGAGAATTGCTGTTGGTAGGTCGGGATATTGTGGGTTCAATATATTTTGGATTGATAAACTGTCAATTAGCCTAAGCAATTAAAAACAAGTCATGCAATTAATTGTGGGGACTATTGATTTACATGTACATAGTGACTGAGCTGGGCTAGCAGGATAGCTTAGGCCCCAGAGGTATATGCACACTTGCCTCTGAACTGTCTAACCTCAGTTTGAATCCCAACCCCAGCTATCAACTGTCATCCTGCTGGTCTGCAGGCAGGGTAAAGCATCAATGGTGTGCCGTCCCATTAAATTGAGTATCTTGTCTGCCTGCATTAGTTGGTGGATGTTAAATACCCCACAAAGACTCAGTGAGTTATTGCCAAATTCCTGCTGTAACATACAAGGGGCACTCCATCAGCAGCACAGCCACACCCCTGTGAGACCCAATGCCAACCCATAGTCCAATGCTGCATACAAACGACTACGACGAAATGACCGAGATGAAACTGAACATTGTGTTATCTGTGTATGGAAATCAACAGACCAGAAAATGGTACAGGGTAATCAAATCGTAATCAGGTGGCCTGGCCAACCTAGTTTCCAAAGATTGGCCAAGCAAGTTGAAGACAGCTTTGTTAGCATTTTATGTTGAGAGGCTATCCTCGCTAGTGCCTCTTGCCAAAATGGAAGCGTGATGACAAGTGTTCAGATGTGACGATGAAGCCACACCGAACCTTGCTCAGTTGGCTCTTCCTTGGATCAGACCTGTGGATGGACGATGGTTCATGCCTCGTTGGTTGCTGGTGAGGGTTTAAAGTACAAACGCTTGCAAGCAGCCCACCCAGGAGGAACCATTGGGCATTCAAGCACGACAAACATCTTGTGATTTAATTTGTTTTTTTCCGAACAAGCAGGTAATCATTGATGTGTCATCTGGTGGATCATCCAACACCTTAACATGTACAAATTGTAACGTTCTTGCTCCCTTTGTACTATACTTCAAATTTGCTGCTGTCTCTTGCTCGTAACACCACAACGATACATGGCAGCACACGATGCACTTTTGGTGATCACATACATTCCACAAAACATTGCATTTACACACATTTACCACATCTCCCCCAGTCTTTCCCGCTACAGCACTTTCTCACGGCAGATGACGCATCACCATCTCATGTAACCCCCCCTCTTTCCTTCATTCAACTCTCCCCCTTACTTGCAGTTTCTTCCCCTCCTTTCTTTCCCACTGTCAGTTTGACATTATTTCCCTTTGTTACCAAGCTCTTCCATGAGCTTAGACATTTACAAAAAAAAAGAACCAAAATCGAGTCAAATGTCTTCACTTGATGGAGAACTGCTCTCCACTATAAGCTGGTGCTCCAGCATCATATCTGTCATCTGTGGAATATAAAGCTCAAAATTATTGGAACCTCCCATGATGAGGCGAAGCCGAACTGTTGCTCTCAGATCACAAACAGTCTATTCTCCAATATTACTCCCTCTGCTCTGTTTTCAGGCCCCCATCTGCTCCAGGATGCATGTGTTTCTCCAGTAATTCTCTCCTGCTTAAAATTGCAAAATCCAGGTTGACTGCACACACTAACTCTTATTCATTGCTTCTCTCATCTATGGAACCACCTTCCAGATGCTGTTTGGTCTCTCTTCTTTTCAGGGTTTCAAGCAAGTCGTGCACCACCATCTCATGTCTAACCCATGATCTTTATTACCCCCATTAATCTTTCCGAACACAACCATCTTACTAGTTTCCTCACCTCTTCCTCTGTTTGTTCATTCCTATGATGTTTGTCTCAGTCAATTATACCTTCATTAATTCTGCAGGTTAAGGGGGTTGAAAAATAATGACAACCGAGTCTGAAATACTGACTTTTTAATGACCTGGCTTGTACATAAAACCATAATTTTAAACCTGACAACAGAACCAATGTAACTCATGTTGGGCACCATAATATACATTATGTCAAATATTCAGCCATTTTTTTAATGTTGAAAAATTGAATAAAAATTTTTTTTTAACTCGTATGAACCATAAGTATCCAACTGGCTTTCTGTAATCCTTCAAAGCAAATCAAGTTTGAAACAAGTTAAAACATCCCGATAATATTTGAATAGTTGATGGCATTTTTCCCGAACATTGTTTTTCTTCTGCAGCTCCTCTTGAAGTCTGCAGTTCTGATTGTTTCTCTTTTCTCTCTTGAACCTGAGAGCATTTGATTGGGTTAGTTTCTGGGCTGTGTTTCTTCCAGCTGATTGTTCAGCTTCCTGTAATATCTTGTCTGCTGATTCCTGAAGGCCCTCGATGATATCTTGAAGAGTTTTTTTGCTTTCTTCTTGAGTCAAACGTCAGGCATGGACTGGCTGTCCATGCCTGACGTTCGACTGAAGATTGCACAGGAATGTGGAATTTATTGTTTCATAGTTTGGCAGTCACCGTTTCTGTATTGTCTGTCTGCGTTTGGGGTCCTTCCCATGTGTTGCACAGGTACCTCACTCATGATATATGCATCGCAGTGGACCTATGACACGTACTGCGTAGCAGCTCCGATCTCGTATCGAGGACTCGTGTTGTGCTCTGGGGCCAGTCTAAGACGAGTGGCTTTGCGTGCATATTCCGTATGCACTTTTCCCCAAATTCCCAAATCTGATGACTTTTAAGGCTCTTAAAAACAGACTTTTGAAATATGACTTTTAATGATGCGTGGGAACCAAGACCTTACTCTTCCATGAGGCTCACTCCTATAAATAAAATAAAAATGGTCCGAGACAATCGGGTGGTCACGTTACCAGTGATAATACCTCATGTATGGGGCTTGTCAGTGAGAGATTGCACACTGTGCATGGAAGAATACATTTGTCTCATCATGACAAGAGTCTTACCTGGTGATGGTACAAATATTCAAGACATTTCAAACCAACTAGCAGAAGTCCATGGTAAAAAAAGGAAGCCTTTTATTCTTGAGCTGGTTGAAAAAGCTAAAAAAAAAAAAAAGAGGTTATATATTTTTTGTTTGGGAGTGATCGAGGCAGTGGCCTGTTGGTTAAATTTTTCGTCAATTATTTTATCATTTTCCCTTGGGTTTAGATTAATTTGAAGCCTTTTACTTTTTTCTCAGATAAGCGTTTCTTTGTTGCAGTGTGGGACAGACAGCAATAGCCGATGAGAGATATATATTTTATTTTTTTTAAATATACATATTTATATTTTTTTAATAGATTTTATTATATATATATATATATATATATATATATATATATATATATATATATATATATATATATATATATATAAATATATATAAATATATATATATATATATAAATATATATATATATATATATATATATATATATATATATATATATATATATATATATATATATAAATATATATATAAATATATATATAAATATATAAATATATATATATATATATAAATATATAAATATATATATATAAATATATATATATAAATATATAAATATATATATATAAATATATATATATAAATATATAAATATATATATATAAATATATATATATAAATATATATAAATATATATATAACTATATATATATATATAAATATATATATATATATATATATATATATATATATATATATATATATATATATATATATATATATATATATATATATATATATATGCATTTATTTATTTGTTTTGGTTCTCACTCTTTCCTCCAATTTAAAACCCCAGTAAACAGGAACGAAATGAAGTTTCATTCAGTTATTTGGCCCTTTGCAAACAAAGATTGAAAATACCTTTGGTATGGTGTCAATGAAAATGGTCATATTACAAAAACATTTCTTTATTAGCACCTTTTACTTATGAATGTTTGTATTCAGCAGTCACGTGTCATTAGTTGCACTTTTCACAATGAGCGCCAATGTCCACATTAGTGCAACCAGAATGATTCGGTCACCTCTTCAAACAACGCTGAAAACATTTCAAATGAGTTTCCTTATTTCTAAACAAGGCAGACTAATATTTAAAGTTTGAAAACTTTTCACTGTGTAAACAGATTTATCGTGATAAAAACAAGGACTTCAACAAACATTTGAAACTTTTATGACAAGGAGAGCATCTTTGCAACCCATTCTCACATTTGTGGTGGGTACATCATAGCCATCCTGCATCCTCCCCTCTCCCCCTCACAACAGGTTGTACCTTCCAATTAATAATGGGATAGTTAAACACAAATGATTACTTTGTGACTATTGTAAAGAGCCAATGCATGGGCTCAATGATGTTCCGAAAGATGACATAAATCAAATTTGAAACTAGAAAGCATGTGAAAAGACAAAAAGCCTGTCTGCATCTGCTTTGTAATCGCTCATTTTTCTACTGCATGCGAAACATGACAGAGAGAAATTTTAAAAAATATTAACAATTTTAGGTGACCTTGACATTTTGACCTCAAAAGCAATCTGCTTCAATGATGCAAAATGCAAACCCTGCTCAAATTTCAAGTCAATCAGAGGAAATTGACGATTATGTGACCTTGACAGAATACAGGTTACACTCTGAATTGGGTCATATTGGGTCACTGACATTTTATGCAACCGTAACCTTTTGATCTAAAAAAAGTCAGCTTCTAGCTTTTGAGTGAACCAATTCAGTGACCCAACATACAAATTCTTAAAAGTACAGGTCAATCGGATAAAAATTTACTTATGCAACCTTAACCTATGACTTTTTAACCAAGTTATTAATTTGGTTTCTCCATATTCTCATTATAAAGCTATGTTGAAAATTTGATGAGAAAAGCTCAAATTTTAAAAAGGAGGAAAGGAGGGGGGGGGCTAATTAGATCCACTAAAAAAATATTGTACCGATCTCGAATTTGTCAGGAAAACAAAGGAATGGGACAAAACAATGGAGAGAGAATGTCAGGGTCAGGTCAGGTATGGGAGTATGCGCCGGAGCAGCGCGTCACTGCGTACACTTTCCACCGGTACTCCAGGGCCTCCTTACCAGGGGCCTCCATCTGGCCATCCCCCAGGCAGATTCCTGGCCCATCCCCATCTTCTTCAGATGTTGATCAACCTGCTGCAACCACGAAGCATGTGGTCGGCCCGTTGGCGCCCTACACTCACGAGGCTCCCTCGCTGAGAGAATCTGATGAGCAGGATCAGCGTCAGGAAAACGAGCCACATGTCCACACAGCCGCAGCTGACGCTCACGGACTATGCAGGTCCATGTTTTGTGGAATGTATGTGATAACCAAAAGTGCTTCGTGTGCTGCCATGTATCGTTGTGGTGCTACGAGCAAGAGACAGCAGCAAGTGAGAGAACAAATCTCATTTGAGTATCTCAGCAACCACTCGGACACAAAGTCCAACCAGCGATAGCCAAGGATTCTCCAAAGAGACCTGGTACCAAAGGAATTAAGTCTCTGTGTCAGATCCCTGGTCAGAGTCCAAGTCTCACATCCATAGAGCAAGACTGGAAGCACCAAGGACCTGAAGACTTGGACTTTCGTCCTCCCGCACAGGCACTGGCAGTGCCACACCCCATGATCCAGTGAATCCATGACTCCCCAGGCCAGACCCAGACATCTGTTGACCTCTGGCTCACAGCCAGCAGAGACATGAATATCACTGCCAAGGTAAGTGAATCTCTCCATGACCTCAATATCCTTGCCACAAACAGGCACAGACAGGACAGCAGCATCCAGGATGTCAATGAAAGCCTGGATCTTGATCTTGACCCAGGAAACCCGAAATCCCAGCGGCTCCAACGACCCATTCAGCACCTTGAGGGCCCCCAAAAGGATATCTTGAGTCTCCGCAAAGATGACTGCATCATCTGCGAAATCAAGGTCAGAGATCTTGACATTCCCAAATGATGCACCACAGCTTGATCTCTCAGACATCCTCCCCAGAATCCAGTCCATACAAGTGCTGAAAAGTGTGGGACCAGTTCACACTCCTAACAACTGGAAATAAGTCAGAGATGGTACCACCACATCTCACAATACTCTCGGTGCCAGAGTGTAGTTCAGATATCAGATCAATCAGTTTTGGTGGCTCCCCACAAAGACCAAGAATCCTCCAGAGAGCATCCCAATTCACTGAATGAAACACTTTACAGAGATCAACATAAGCTACAAGCAGCCCCTGCCAAAACTCTCGTCTGCATTTGGTGAGGACCCGAAGAGCAAACATACGTTCAATCGTTGACCTCTTTGGTGTAAAGCCTGACTGCTCTGGGTGCTGGTGCTCAAGCCGATGGTGGTGAACCCGATCAATAATTATCCAAGCAAAGACATTGCCCGACACTGAGAGCAGCGTCACCCCTCGCTAGTTATTGCAGTCTTGGCGATCACCCTTCCCTTTCCAGAGAGGGACAACAAGGTCCCTTTTCCAGTCAGTTGAAGTGATGCCTGTGTTCCAGGCAGAGCACAGAACTGCATGCAACAACACGAGTGCATCATTTCCACCAGCCTTGAGAAGTTCAGCATGGATGCCATAGATCCCAGGAGATTTACCCCATTTCAACCAGTTCACCGCACGAAGGTGGACCACAGTTGATTGGAGGGTCAGAAATCGGGATTGTAACACCCCTGACTGGTCAATGGTATCCAGTATCCCTTGAGAGACAAAATTCTTCTTTGCCCTATGGCGAGTTCCAAGACATCTTCCGGCAACATCAAGGACGTTGGTCTTGAAGGCACTCCACAACTCTCATGATCCCCCAAAGCACCCAGACCCCCCCCCCCCAAATCTCCACTCGGTCTGTTCACAAACTCCTTAGCTGAGGCTGGGATAGTACCATTCTCCTGGATTAAACCTGCAACTTCAGAGTTGCAATAACAAGCCTGTGGTCAGTATTGAGGAACTTCACACTCCGGTCAACCCTGCAGTTCTGGATCATCCTCCAGCGACCGTCAACAAGCACACGGTCAATCTCCTTTGCCACACTGCCAGCGTTGGAATACCAAGTCCAGCGATGAGCTTGTCGGCGCTGACACCATGAACCGGCCACCCGAAGTCCATGACTTCTTGCAAAGTCAAGGAACTTAGTGCTCATCTGGTTTACATTTCCAGATTCATGGGGACCAGCACATGTTTCATAACCATCCCTATCAGTTCCAGTCTTTGTTTTGAAATCGCCCAAGACTGAAAGAGTATCTTGCCTGGGGTACTGATCAACCACAGACTCGAGTGTGTCATGGAATGCATCCTTGACGGTGAGATCACTTGCCTCAGTCAGAGCATATACAGAGACCAGGGAAATGAGACCCAAGGAGTGATGAATCCTTTGTCTCATAATACGCTCATTGACCGGTGTTGCCTCAATTATCTTTGAAGTCAGCTTATTGGACACAGCTACAACAACTCCTTTGATGTGGTAACCATCAGAGCGACCAGACCAATAGTAGGCGTAACCACCCGCCATGATCTCGCCGCGATCCAGTCTCTGAACCTCAGAGAGTGCTACAATACCGATGTCCAAACACTTGAGCTCAGATAAAAGAGACAGGTGATCATCCTCTCTTAGGGATCGGACATTCCATGCACCCACCCGAAGGAACTGCCTCAGGTTAACCCAAGGAGGCCACCGTGTGGTGGACAACACTTCAGCACCACCCTGACACACTTCCGTAATATGACCCGGGAAGGTTACCCCATGGTTTCCCTCCTATCATCAAAGACTGGGGGTCCCGAAGGCTTTGCCCCAATCCCATCATCCAGTGAGTTGCCCTGCGAAGGGAAGCTACACAGGAGGTACTCCCACAGAGTTGGTTTTCAGATTTTTTTTTGAATGCTTTTGGAATGTTTTGCGGAATGAAGGGTTTTACGGTGGCCGGAGTGCAAATCCTGCCACCAACCTCCTAATAAGAAGTAATCCAATTGCAGGAGGACGTCCGCAAACACAGTTGGGCACTAGATATGGATGGCCATTGGCTCACAAGGAGCTCCTCCACCCTGATAGGGGGGAGAAGGGGAGGAAGAGGGAGAGAAGAAAGCACATTCGAAAACACATGACAGGCTAATTAGTAAGAAATTAAACAAGGTTGGGAGAATGGGGTTAACGGACAAGTACAGTGAGAGAAGAGAAGGATTAAAACAAAAAAAAAAAACATTGTGTACATGGAGGTGGTGGATAGTCAGCAAAACATGGGATGGAGAGAAATAATGTGGGTGAGGGAGACACATTGGGAGGGGAGCAGAGATAGATATTGAGGGGGAGTTGGGACAGAGGAAGAAAGTGAAGGGGAAATACAGGTAGACCACCTGGAACCAATGGGAAATCACCTAAACAAGTAACACGGCAGATAATAATCAAAGACACACAAGATGTACAGGTACAGCAATGGATGCTACCAATTAGTGATTAAATAAATAAATAAATCTGTCTGAATGAGGCAACCTGATCGACAGAACTTGGTTACAAAGGAGCACAGCATACACCAACCCTTCAACTTTGATGCATCCAGAAGGCGAGTTAAATCAGTTGTACAAATAAATCAAACATTTTAAAGATTAAAATAGAAGTTTGTTTTACGTTTACGTTTGACTTTATTAAAAGTATCTTGCAACCCTCACGGATGTTTGAGGCTATCACTTGAGGGCCCTCCATTCGTTTCGTTTGTCCAACCAGAGGTCAAGATGAAGAATGTAAATGACATTACAAGAATACAGTTGTTCAAAGACCTGCGCAGGATTTTAAAAATAGCCAACGCATGTCAACGAGGTGCCTATCATCTCAAAGCAACAGTTCCACCTCATCTTCTCAAATGGTCAACGGTTAGAACAGCAACTGGATGATAAGCATGAACAAAACAGAATCGGAGTCCATTTTTTTTTTACACCTTCCTACCTTTATGCCACATGACCAATAAGGGTCACATGACATGAGAATAAAGTAAACATCAAAACATAAAAGTGTTACGCAGTGTGGGGGACACAGTGATCGTTGTGCTAAAGCATTTCACTTGGGGGTGAGGGTGAGGTGGTGACCATGTTCCTCACATTAAAAGGTCACCGAAAAAAAAAAAAAAGCATTTGTACACAGACTCCACGGGCACACATTTGCATATCCAATCACGTGACATTTGCTTTGCATAAAAATAAACGTAGGCCATTTAAAAAATATTATTTAGTATCAGTGGTTCTGCCTTGGCATTAGACGTTCCAAAAAAAAAAACAAAAAAAAAAAAACAATTGCGTGCCACTGCTGCTAGAAAAAACTGATAAAGTGAATAAGGTAACAACAACCTTTGTACAATTAATGTTGTGCACAGAAATGTAGGCCTCAACCACACAGAGTTCTGCAAATTGATACACAAAACCAGATGACTACAGGACATCAAAGCTCACTCTGCCAATTGTGGGCAGGCCAAGCCTGACTCATTTATCAAGAGGAGGTCACGTGGTACGATCCGAAATGGGTCAAAATTACACACTTAAGAGTTGTAACGCGGCGTTCCAAGTCCAACCGGCCTCAATGTGGAGTTCAGTCTCAAAGAAAGTGACAGTGCCTTGCAAGTAGCTGCAGCTTCACAGAGCAGCACAATCAACTCAAAAGTATGCCCTCGAACGGACTAAGGCGGTCATCAGAAGTGATCTGTGGGAGAGACAATGATAGCAAGTGGAAATCTCATAAAACATCTGCAATCAATTCGTTTCAGAGTCATGTTTTCAATCTCGTACTCTGGACACCTAAACATGGAAGGCAGAAGCGGGGAAGATCAGCTCTCAACTTCATCAAGATGTTGAAGAAGGACACTGGCCTGGAGACAAAGAACTGCACACAGCAATGCTTTTGATTGAGAGGACTTGAAGCTGAGAATCAACGTCATCTGAATTAGGCCTAAGAGTTGACTTAAGAAGAAATCCTCCCCCATAGGAAAGGCCCCTCCATAGTTTTTTTACAAGGTCAAAGGAAAGAAATGATGACTACTTTAATAGTTCCAATTAATCCCACTTTACGTAGGATACGTAAGAAAAGGCAGACACAGGACGAAGCTACTCAGGCCATCAAGCCCATGTAATCTCACATTCCCACCAAGCCCAAGGGACAATGCTATCCCTATATCCCAATATCCCAATTACAAAGTACACAACAACAAAAAACGAGTTTGTTTACTCAACGACACAAAAAACAACAACGGTCTCACTTCATACGATACAAACCCAAAACAATTGGACATGTGCAACCTTGACATCACAACTCAAGCATACCCAGCTAATCTTAAGCTGCCTACTATTCTTGGCACTGTCCCTGTGGGATCAGCCAAGGGAGGGAGGGTGGTGAAAGGAGGAGGGGGATGGGAAGGGTGTTCCACTTGGTACATTAGATTTGAGGGAAGACGAAATACGAGTGCGAGTGTTACCGTCAGGCCCGAGCAGTTTGAATTACCTTGTCATTCATGCTTAATTACGTAGACGGTACTATAATCTGGCCAAATTTGCTCATTTAATCCAGTAAAACGGTCTCTGCGAAGATGACCTTTTGTTGGTCCCAGTCAACAATTGCAAAAAACATGTGAATGAGTTTTATAAAATGTAACTCGGGTACTATCTCATGGTATTCATGGGAATTTTTTTTTTTTTTAAAGAAAGTGGGGGAAGGGAAATTCTTAAGGAAACAAAGCAAACCATTTTATGATAGAATGAAGAACGAGTCTTACTGGTGATGGCTCGTGCCAATCTTTGTCCACGGACAGGTGGAACAATCGATGAGATAAACAGGACGTTGATCGAGGTATAATAACTGTTGTGGGAACCAACGGTTACAAAAGGTAACCAAGGAGAAGTGGACGTTTAGGTACAACAGGTAACTAAGGAGAAGCGGACGTTTAAAGGTCCCCTGACATGAAAAACTTTCTGGTTATTTATATACAGTATTAACTTGACCTTCCTAGTGAAGAAATCACCCATGTTTTTTTTTAATCAAAAATGGGATAATTAGAGCAATATTTCGATCATTTATTGTGCTTTTCACATCTTGCTATGCCCCGCCCCTAAAACAAGTTGACTTCAGTGAATCGCAGCCTGATATCACATACAGTAACTCGCATAGAGTGGATTGACTCGAATTCTCTAGAGTCTAGAGTCTAGACT
The DNA here is from genome assembly GCF_056783735.1 of Eptatretus burgeri. Classification (NCBI taxonomy): domain Eukaryota; kingdom Metazoa; phylum Chordata; class Myxini; order Myxiniformes; family Myxinidae; genus Eptatretus; species Eptatretus burgeri. The sequence continues at coordinate 9,825,661 of NC_140973.1, read as the reverse complement.
AGTCCGAGAAATCCGTCGTCCATCCGACTAGGCCGATAAATCCGTCGTCCATCCGACTAGGCCGATAAATCCGTCGTCCGTCCGACTAGGCTGATAAATCTGACGTGCTGTAGCTTTTATTTATTATTCTCTTTTTTTCATTGTTTTCTACTGGTGCTACATGACGACAGTAGGAATAAAATATATAAAAATGTAACAGAACGTCAGATTTATCGGACTACTCCAGACAACTGCGTCACAAGATGTGTTCTGCACACAAGTTTTCATCGTATCCGGAGAGCGAGGTTGATTCGTTTTATGCGCGGAGAGATACGGCCGATGACATGCGCTGGCCTTGTTTGTGATTCATTCACCGCGGAGCAACATGTCCGCTGCGCTGTTCACGTCACCTCACTAAAATATTTCTGATATCGAGCAGTGTGCAAGTCGAATTTACATGATTGAATTACGAATAGGATTTAGTCTAACCAGTTGTTATTTCCGAGTCTTCCTTCGATGTCCTCCCGATCATCATGAACTCCGGGAATGTCATCGCCATTTTTCTCTGCTTGTCCTGCTTCGGGCTCGAACTGCTAAAGCCGTATTTCATTTCCAGCTGCCTGAACTTCACCTCCCGCGACTATGTTATCCGACAATTCTCCATGTGATTCAGACCGAAATTCTTCATTTCTTTCACACTCACTGTCGCTACCAGACAAGTGAAAGTCCATGTCATCCATTATTCAAAACCAAATGTTCGATTTTTTTTAAAGCAGAAATGAACGAAGAGATTGAGTCGACCAATCAAATGTGGAAAAACACAGCAAGCCAATAGAATCACGTAGACCACCAACCCGAGTAATTAACGTGCAGCCTTTGTCATCCTGTAGTTGACGTCATGTGGGTTACGCCCCTTTCAGGATAATTTTTAGGGGTGTTCCCAAAGAGGTTTGTTTTTTTAATTCTACATTTTACAGAATGAGTATTGTGAAAAAACAGTCAGATCTGAAATCACGATGAAAAACTCCTCTAGGACATATATAAATGAAATTTCAGTACTTTTGCATGTCAGGGGACCTTTAAGGCATTAACCCATCGTCGGAGCTAGTAAACGCCAGAGACATCATCAGAGTCTCACGTCAGATAGCATACCTCAATCAATGTCCTGGTGATTTTCATCCATTTTCTGGTACCAGATATGACCAGATAATATTCTTTGAGGATGATTGACCCTTTGACAAAGATGCGAAAAAGTAGGGACCCTCTTCAGGGAACTACTCTTAACAGGTAAACAAGGAGGATTTGGAAATAAAATTTGTGAATGAAGTAGTAAGCACAATTATTGAGGGTGATCAACATGATAATTGCTTCAAGTCAGATAGAGGATTCAGTAGTTAACCATCAGGTAGTGAGCAAATCATTCACAACGAAAATGTAATTCCATCAGAAACTAGAACGGCACTCGGAAGAGAGCATACATCTGCCAGGCTGAACAGTTTACGTTTTGTATCCCACTCATAGGCCGGATCTAGATCCAGGCTTGAACCAAAATTGAATCGCATTGTTGTCATCTGCCCAACTCATCCACAATTTTTGAAATATCATGACGCACAGGGGTATCCCCCATCAGTCTATCACCCCCTTTTGCTGAGTTGCAGATTGCTGAATATTTGATGAAAACGCACTTTTCTCGCGTCAAAGTTTAGTTTATGGATCAGAATAGAGATGGTGCTGCTAACCCCATGCATTTGGCCCTATAAAAAATAAATAAATGAAAATTGAAGATGCACGCGTCAGTTGATTTCCCAGGTGGAAGAGAAACATGCCTGGAAGTTCATTGATCCTGCTGGCTCGATCTTCAAGTCTTTTATTAATTTTTTTTAAAGGGCCAAATGCACAGGGTTAGCAGCACCATGTATATTCTGACCCTTAAGCTAAATTTTGATGCCAGAAATGTATGTTTTCATCAAATATTCTGTGATCTACAGCTTGGCAAAAGAGGGTTATCGATTTATGGGACACCCTGTATATCATTTTTGGCATAATCTCTCAATGGTGAAGAATCACTTAAAAAAATTATTAAAATTCCAGTCACTGTATCTGGATCTTCACCAAAATCTAATCATTTTGTCTTGGTCACACATCCAACCTGTCCACAAAATGTTGTCTGAAGCCGTCGACAACTTTTTGAGATGTCCTGCTCACAGCCAGACCAATAAAGAGACGGGTGAAAACATAACCTCCGTCCACCTTCGGTGGCGGATGATAAAATGAAATGATTAAATGAAAGCCAAATGGATTAAGTGATTCTTAAAGAAAATGAAAAGGTATTTCTTGAAAGTATTTCCCAACCCTGAACATATCCCAAATATGATCATATTAACTGCCAACATACCTCCAAAACCAAAGAAAGCAGTGTCTCACAACACTTTGTGCAAGCAGTGTGGATACAATTTGCCCACCACACACTCAAAGCTCCGACCCAGGTCCCAAAGTCGATCGGGAACAGTGTACACCTCATCCCACGTTCCATCAGCCTCGTGGTGCTGGTACAGCGAGTGTCTGCGGTACGTGCGGAACACGAGCTCGTCCTGCAGTAGTTGCGTCTGTCGTGCGAATGTGTGCAGCTCCCCGGCCAGCACCACAACACGCATGTATGGGTTACTAGTCACATCCAGGGGTAGTGCAGGACGGCACTCCCAAACCTGCCTCCCGGGGCAGTATCGTTCCACATTCAACACGCGCTGACCATCCATCATTACGCCTCCAACCACGTACAGCCAGTCACCGAGCACAGCCATCTCGCTTTGAAAGCGTGGAGCGGACATGGGTGGGAGGAAACTCCACGCATCTCCAGTTGGTGAATAAGACAAGAACACTTCGCCTGCCGCAAAGAAAGTACAGGATATGAAGGCCTACCAACAGCAGGTTGATTAAAGATAAAAAAATTAAGATAATAACAAAAAAAAATCTTTAAACTGAGTTTAGGTCGTTTTGAAATAGGGGGAAGGGAGGAAAGGAAAAATCACTGGGTTTACAAACAATGGATTTTCAATCAAATCATGCAAGTATAGCCTCACCTCCATCAATACAGACTCACCCTCAAGGACGTAGATCTTATTCTTATAGGCAACAGCACTGTGGAATTCCAGGGGTAAAGGCATCGGTGCCACTGCCTGCCAGCTCCCCTCACCACCATCATACTGTTCCATAGATTTTAGCGCATTGCGGCCATCACCCTCGTACACATGTCCGCCGAGTGCATAGAGAGCGCCCGCACAATGCACCAGCTGGCTGCTGATGCGGGCGCAAAGAAGGGCAGCACGTGGCTGCCACTGATTGCTACTGTGGTCATACTGCCAGCACTCACTTTCCGCTCGGTGATCTACAGATGCTTCGCTGGCACCGGGTCGATAGCCTCCAGCCACGTAGATTTCATTTTCCGGTGTCACAGCAATGCCCACATCACGCAAATCCCCAGGCAACTTGCAAAGGCGGAACATCTCACCAGAGACGGGTTCTAGGCACACAAGTGTACGCTTCTTTCCCGAGTGTTTGTGCGCCGCTTGGAAGCAAATCACCATTTCAGTGGCCATCATACCCAGCCTTGGTTTGCTTTGATGGATCTCACTGCCAGTGTCAACATCACCAATTCCTTCCGCAAGTTCAACATTGGGAATGGAGCCTTCAGGAAGTGACTGGATATAACTTTTGTCCAAGAGTGACAGGCGAAGGCAGCTGGTCATAATCTCCCCCAGCTCACCCTCTCGTGCTGGTCGATCATGCTGCAGCCAGGCTGTGATGCTCTCATAAACAAGTTCTTCTCTCTCAACGTTAAGGTCATCACTTGCCAGAATTTCCACAAGCTGCACCTTGCTCAGTGTCAGCAGCTCTGCCTCACTGGCAACTGCCGCAAAACGCCTCAAGATGAACTCCAATGCAGTTGCACGCAACTCTGAATGCTGGTGTGCATCCGCGAACACAAACACACCAACAGCATTCTGAGGGTCTATGTGTGCAGCCATGAAGTGTGCAGCTTGTGCTAACAGTTGCTCCACTTGAAAAAGGCTTGCAGCAGTAAACACAGCCTGCACATTGTCAGTTGTAAGCTCCGCTCGTGAGGTGTACGCAAAGTCCAGCACCAACTGCATGGCTTCTTCCTCAACTCCACACAGCTGCACTTCCTGCTGGCAGCTTTCCCTTAGGCCATTCGTGAACATGGACCTGTGACCACAGCTCACAGAATGGGCACCATAACCACCAGGAAACCCTAACACATCCTCAGATAAGCCATTGATAGAATAAATAATAATAATAAGTGTGTGTGTGTGTGTGTGTGTGTGTGTGTGTGTGTGTGTGTGTGTGTGTGTGTGTGTGTGTGTGTGTGTGTGTGTGTGTGTGTGTGTGTCCCCTCCATAACTCCAAAACCATGAAACCTAGCAGCCTGAAACTGAAATGAGTGAAAATTGGGTGTTTGGGTTAATTAAAACACCCCTTTTGAAGATAATTATTAACAGCCTTATTCAATTAAATCCTTTATCAGGTGCATCCTCGGATACATTGCTCTCAATGGGGTCTTAAGGTGCATCCTGCGTTACCTTACTGGGGACTTAATTCGCCATTTTGTTCAGCCTGCTCAACAATGCCTTGAGTTGGAACAGGCCGCGACGGTTGATTAATGATAAAGTATTTTTTTCTCACTTTCCTCACTCATATCAAATGTCTGTTCATCATGGCTACAAATCGCTGGATACATTGCAATGCTTTTAAATGCTCAGAGACGCCAGTGTTCGTGGCTTTATTTCATGTCTGCGCATGTCATAACCTCGAGAATCTCTTAAACTAAGCCGAATTACAAAAATTAAGATACAGAATTGAACTTAGCAGCAGTTCTGGCTGCTAAAAAAGTGTTAATTTGTTTAATTTGGACATAGTTTGATATTTTTGGCGTCTCTGGGAGGTGTTCAATATGACGGATCGGATGCTGTTCATCTGCATGACCACCTGCCTTTGCTGTGCCTCACAGTGTTGTGCGGAGCCAAGGCTGTCGGTGCTTATTAACGGTTGGATGGAAGGAAGAAAGGATTGGATGGATGGAGGGAAGGAATAGATGGAGGGAAGGGATAGATGGAGGGAGGGAAAGGATGGATAGAAGGAAGGGATGGATGGGATGCACAGACCAAACAGATTCTTCTTCCCCCTCCACCCCCTGTTTCATCACTCTCCCCCCATCCTTGCTCTTCCCTCCTTCGCCCCGCTCTTCTCTCACTCCTGTCTGTCTCTGTCTCTCTCTTCCCTCCCAACTCTCCCCCCCTCCTCTCTCTCCCCTTCCCTCCTGCCTCACTCCCCCCCTCTTTCTTACTCTCTCCCCTTTCTTGCTTCCCCACCCTTCCTTGCTCCTCCCTCTCCTCTTCTCTCTCCCTACGCCCCATTCCATCCCCTCTCTTAATGCTTCCGTCAGTGAAGTGACAGGTTTTATTTGCTAGTAGTAATAATAAAAAGGTCACAAATTATTTTAAGCAAGATTAAACATCATATTAGAAAAAAGTTTTAATCCAACATTCTTTAAAAACCATCCTAAAACAGTCAAATGATATTCTCATGGATTCTAAACTGACAATTGAAATTTAAATCTAGCAATTTAAGAGAAAAAAGTGATTATATACAAGACTACCACTATCAACTAAATAAATACAGTAACATAATATAAATAAATAAATGTAGTACAAACTAGAACAGCACTTGGTGGAGCATATACCTCCACCAGGTTGAACAGCTTACGTTTTGCATCCCACGGAGGGGCCAGATCTGGATCCGGACCTGAACCAAAATCCAATCGGCTTGTTCTCATCACTTAACTAACTCATCCACCTAGTTTTGTCATAACCCGTCCACAACTTTTTACAATATTATGCTATACAGTATGCAATTTTGGCCCCGTCTCTCAATAGTGAATAATCACTTTTTAAAATAAATAAATAAATTCCCGTATCCGGATCCGGATCCATCTTTTCACCAAAATCGAATCGATTCTTCCTTGACAAACACACAACAATCTCCCCCCAGTTTCGGCAAAATCGGTCCTAAACATTGAGATATCCTGCTGTAAGTTGTTTTTGCCACCCTCAACGGTGTAGAATCAATTTTTTTTAAATTACATTGTCCAGATTCGGATTCGGATCTTCACCAAAATCTAATTAATTTGTCCAAGTCACACACCCAACCTGTCCACCAAGTTTCATCCAAATACGTCCAAAACTTTTTGAGATAACCTGCTCACAGACAAACAAACAGAGGTGATAACATAACCTCCATCCACCTTTAGTGGGCAGAGGTAAAACTGTACAAAAGATTAGATAATAGATTAAAAAAAAGAATTTCCTTTCATGATAAACTTCAAGACCTCGACGAGAGATGCAACATCATCGGCTCTTAGAGAGATTATCAAAACACACACTAAATGACATTAATCAAGTACAAGTCTGAAGACGACGATGGTTCACGAGCTGGAGATGTAGAGCTACATTTGATGATGTAGATTATTTCAGAAGTCAAGGATGAGACAATGTGATAATGTTTGACCAAGTTATAAAAATTATCAACATGATGTGGTACGAGTGACAGGTTATGAGCTACAAAATGTCAAAAACACGGTTTCGTTCAACAACTTAAAAAAATTTGACCTTTGCATAAACTTTAAAGGTCACAAAACAATGTTGTGGACATTAAAATAAGGAAACAGGATACGTGCTATAGCTTATTGGAGTTAGTTTGTCGAAGAAGGTCGAAAACCTGGTTCGATTCCCACAACTGAAAATTTGACCTTTGTGACCTTAAAAGGTCAAAGGTCAAGGATTATGACCTTTGGTGCAAAATTTCCTCTGGAACATTCCAGGAACAATATAATATCATATAGGCTATATGGCATTTCACACTCATCGGATTATCCATAATTTGATAAAATCAGCGTAAAAACAAACTTGAAGGGGGCGCCACGGGCAAGGTGTTCGAGATAGAGCAAAATGGTTTCAAGACTTTAGGTGGGGAATGACCTCAAGATTATGCATAAAAAAATATTGTCATCCGAGCTCTCAAAGTTTGGGCGGTCTTATGATTTTTTATGTCAAAATTCGAAATTTTCTAAGTTCGTGACCTTGTGACGAAAATGAAAAATCGAGCTCCGTGGGACTAGGTGCCATTGGGCTAACCAAATACCGAAACCCCTGCCAGATTCGATAAACCCTCTAGGAGAAGATGCAAATTGAAATCGGCTACCCCCTAAAAACACAATTCGCAATTTTCTAAGTTCGTGACCTTGTGACGAAAATGAAAAATCGAGCTCTGTGGGGCTATGCAGGTGCCATTAGGCTAACCAAATACTGAAACCCCTGCCATATTCGACAAACCCCTCGGAGAAGAAAATTTTTTATGTCAAAATTAGCAATTTTCTAAGTTCGTGACCTTGTGACCTTGTGACCTTGACCTTGGGACGAAAATGAAAAATCAAGCTCCGTGGGGCTATGCAGGTGCCATTGGGTTAACCAAATACTGAAACCCCTGTCAGATTCGACAAACCCCCTAGGAGAATATGCAAACTGAAATCGGCTACCCCCTAAAAACACATGTTTTTTGGGCGTGGCTCTGCCCATAATGGGTGCACCATGCCCATTTTCAGGAAAACACAACTAGATCATGATATAAACCTCCCACCAAAATTTTGTCAGGATCGGATCAAAACCCACGGAACTATGCTCAGGACAGACAGACAGACAGACAGACAGACACACAACAATAACGAATATAGTGGTCACTTATTTTTTTCGTGAAAATATTTTTTCGTGAACCAACACTTGGAATCCACAGGAGCGATATCACTCTTTCGTGATAATAATTATCTTACTCCCATGTCACAGTTTCTCGAAGGTGATGTAATAAAGGTTCAATAATCATCAATCCAGTCTCACTTGAAGTAGGGAGAGATCGAAGCAAGAACATTGCGATGACAGAGAAAGATTCTCCCAGTCTCGACTCGCACGGCAATGTCTGTGAGGAGTTGTGCGTCCAGCATGTTCTTGAGCTCTGCAAGCAGCTGGCATGCATGCTGAGGGTCCATACCCACAGGCAGCAGTTGTCTCACAGGTTCCCAAGATGGCAAACCTCTGGATTCAAACCCTGTTTGGAGTGAGAGGTGTGTTGGGATAAGGGGCAATTAGAGAGGTTTGCACTTTTTTGACAACAAGCAGTACATTAGAGCAAGAATAATTAACTACAGTACTACGTTGCAGGTCAAGAGTTCGTCCGAAGAGTTGTAAAGGCTTCTGGAGGTCACCATCAAGTTGGAAAAGTTACTAAGAAAACAAAGTTTGATGATAACTCAGTTCCAAGGCCGCTTGACTTTAAATGTGTTGCCATTGTCTGTTCCTTGGAACAGACTTTGAGTGTTTTAAACATTGAAAAGGATGGCTGCTTTTGTCACATAGAACTTCTTCATCGTCATCATTGTATGGGATAGGAGGATGATATCCTGTGGTGAATCCCAGTAGACACTTTCATGTTGGTTGGTTCAAGTTGGTTGGTACATACAGTAGTTGTTTGAAACCAGGAAGGGATGCAAGTGGTAGTGAAGGTTTCACTTTTCCATGGTTTGTCCAGGTTATTTTAAAGGTTATTACAGATATGGATTCCACCAGGGAAGCTGGGAGGTTGTTCCAATCCTCGATCGCTCTGATTGAAGAAACTGCTTGTGAGAAGTAGGCGTCTATACCTGGGCTTGAACACCTCCATGGGATGACTATCCAAGGGCGTAGCCAGAGGTCCAAAAGCGATGAGGCGAAAAGAGTTGAACAGGGGAGGGGGGAGGGGGGTATTGTCCTATTTAGGTATTGTCATAGGAGTGGAGATAAGAGTATTCAGAGCACTGCCAGGTAGCTTTGATAGTTTACTCCCCAGGGAGCTCAGATGGCCAGAGGGCTCAAGCCAGATCATATTTCAGGAAATGAGCAACGAGGCAACTGCCTCGTCTGCCTCAGCCTGGCTACGCCCTTGCTAATATAGTTGCTAGTTGCAGTCGTGAGTAAGTGGTGGGAGGGGGGCGGTAATGCAGTCTACTCCTTTTATGATCTGAAAAACCAATACCATTTCACCTCACCTGCATCTGTAACTTAGAGTACATATTCATGTGTCTGGGGGAGATGGCATATTGCAGGGAATAATTTGGTCGCCCTTCTCTATACCTTCTCCAATTGATTCCAGTCTGATACATATCTCTTTCAATAATCCAGTTTTCGAATACAGATCCTCACCAAAATCTAATCAATTCGTCCTTGTCACACACACCCAAGCTGTCCACCAAGTTTCATCTGAATCTATCCATAACCTTGTGAGATATTCTGCTCACACAAAGAGAGACAAACAGACAAATAAACCAATGTCACCTGCAGGGTGACCCATATCTTGCCAAAAGGTGACCACGTGTGACTTCTTTAAGGTCACACTGAGGTGAACAGAGCTGCTATCCACCAGGAGCGACTCCTTAAGGAATATCTGCCTACGAGAGATTCCGATGAGAATCGTTCAACAGAGTAACCATGAAAAATATGCTTTTGCCTCATAACGTCACCAAATGACGTCATAATGTCTCAAGCTTGAAATATCTAGAAAGCACTCATCGAGGTGTTCAATTTGAGGTACTACACGATATGGTTCCTAAAACTTGAAAATTTGACCTTGGGGTCAAATGTTTGACCTGAGGCGCTAACCATGAAGGTCAAGGCCAATCGCCACCAAAAATTAATCAGCTGAGCGCCAGACCATGAACTATATTCCCATGAAGTTTGAAGACGATCCGATCAAAATTACTCAAAAAAATAAGGGTTTCGTCGACTCCCCTGATTTGTGCCAAAGTGACCTTGACCTTTGACCTTGACCTTCAAAATTTTGTGCACTGAAAGGGACCTCTATAGGCCTCTGATATGCGAAGTTACAAAAATTTCCGATGATAACTGTGCTCTGCAGAATTTTTTATACATGATTACAGACAAACAAACAAACAAACAAAAAAAAAAAAAAAAAAAAAAAACATACAAGCTAACATATCTTGCAAAAACTTCGTTTTGGCAAGATAACAATATGGGGAATAACATAACCACTGTTCACCTTTGGTGGAGGGGGTAATAATGGACAAGTTTTCTTTCGAAATTTCGACTCAAGCAACATGTGGTGTTTCGAAGTTCACTCATGATCTGCTTGTATTTAGAGTAGACTGCATTTGTCTTTGTAGTTACGCATTCACTACACTGTGTTTCAATTCTACGTTTCGATGTTTTGATTCTACGTTTCTGATACCACACGAGGGCACGGTGGGTGAAAGTTCAATCAAACCCACCAGCATTGCAAAGAGCAGGTCCTTAACAAGACCTTGCCAGGCAGTGGCCACAGAATGGAGATTTGGTTTGTTATCATAGAGAATAATGTGGCGGACTGACTCATAAAAGTACCCCTTCGAAATACTGTCATGTTTACGGCCCTCTACCCCACAACCTCCTTTTAACCACAGTAAAGAGGAAGTAAATAAACAGCAGCTAAGAGCAGATAAAGCTCCGGGGCCAGATAATATGCACCCGAGAGTATTGAGGGAGGTGGCTGAGCAGATAAGCGAGATGTTAACGGATATCTTTAATAGCTCAATGGAGTCAAGACAGGTACTGGAGGAATGGAGAGTCGCAAATGTAACACCATTATTTAATAAAGGATCCGGTAACTGAGTGGTTGAGGATTGGAACAGTCTCCCACAGCAGATTATTGAACTAGACACAATTTGTGAAATTTAAAAGTGCTTTCAACAAACATTGGTGGGAGGAAAGGTTTTGTACTCTGTAACCCTCACCCGTGAGCATCACAAAGTATTTACTGCAAAAGTGACAGGGAACCACAGGACACAACCTTTTATCTGGGATGATGATGATACACATAAGGACATTTGGTGTAGGAGGAGGCCACTCGGCCCATCATGCCTGCGCTGCACCAACCCCATAAACCAATCACCCATCCACACACAAGCTACTTACAAAGCCTGCCAATATCCCCATATTACCCCTCCATCTGCAATGCACATTCAATAGCAAGCAGCATACTGCAGGAAGCAGCATGCCGAAAGTTTTTTGCCTCAACATCAATAAAAGCGATGCCAATGTATTTCATTGAACGAGCAAGTAACCCGTCGTTACTGACAGATTAATTCCCCCACTTAAATGTCTATGGTGCATAGCTTTCACCAGCACTACAGATTCGGTGGCGGAATAATTAAGAGTGTGTCCGTTCTGAATCTGACAGTTCAGTGGTTTTAACTTGGGCTGAGTTATAATGTAGACTAAACATTGGACCACTGGACCTGCAGCTGATCTGGGCCCTGGCCTAATGTTGTAACCCAAATTTGGTAGAATTCTGACTGGTGGTCTGGAGACTAAGATTTTTGAAGGAATTTATGCAGTTTTCCCCAAAATTGACTAAGTCGGCCATTTGGACACACTTCTGGTCACGTGATCGGCATAACCTCGGCAATTTAATATCTCCACCCTGGCCTGATGTTATTACTCAAATTTGGTAGCATTCTGACTGGTGTGTCTGGAGAAGAAGATTTTTGAAGAAATTTACAAAGATGGCCATTTTGACCTACCGTAATTAAAGTCATGTGACCGGACCGAACTTTGTAATTCCTTTTACCAGTCAGGAGAGGAATGCTGCTGCCAAATTTGAACTGGATCAGCCCAGCGGTTTGGCCAGAAAAGTCAAATTAGGAGACGGATGGAGGATGGTTGGACAGTGCGCAATGACAATACCTTATCTGGAATTTAAATGTTAGATAAGCTAAAAACATGAAGTGATGCTTCCTTCCAACAATGACATAAACAGGGGTTGGACAAAAAAAAAATGGAACCAGATGAAAATAATGCCACTTATTTACTGAATTTTTTGATGCGTTTCTGAATGGATTATTACCTCTGTCACCGAAGGTGAAAGGAGGTTGTTTTCACCCCTCTCTGTCTGTTTGTCTGCCTGTGTGCAGGATATCTTAAAAAGTTGTGGACGGATCCAAATGAAATTTGGTGGACAGGTTTGGTGTGTGACAAGGACGAACTGATGAGATTTTGGTGAAGATCCGGATCCGCATCCGGCTGCTAGAATTTATAAAGTGATTCTTCACCGTTGAGAGATCGGCTAAACTGATATATAGCATGATATCTCAAAAAGTTGGAGATAGATTTGGATGAAACTTGTTGGACAGGTTGGGTGTGTGACAAGGACGAATTGATTAGATTTTGGTGACGATCGGAATCCGGATCTGGATATGAGAATTATTTAATTTTTTAAGTGATTCTTCACCATTGAGAGATAGGGCCAAAAATTATAAATAGCATGTTATTTCAAAAATGTATTTGGGCCCTATATGTTATCATGGATCAGGCAGGCATTGCATGGCGGAGGTATGCGCTCTACCGAGTGCCCTTCTAGTTCCATACATAACGAGAACGGCACTTGGTGGAGCGCATACCTCCACCAGGCTGAACAGTTTACATTTTGTATCGCACTGATGGGCAGAAAACTTACAGCCGACGGATCTGCATCTGTACCTTAACCAAAATCGAATCGGCTTTTTCTTGTCATCAACTCAACTCATCCACCAAGTTGTCATAATCTGTCTATAACTTTTTGATATATCCTGCTCAGAGATAGACAAAGAGAGAGACAAACAAACATGGGTGAAAACATAACCTCTGTCCACCTTTGGTGATGGAGGTAATGATGTTTATTCTTGTAACAAACTCGATGGTGCATTGAGGCTAATGCTTGCAAATATATTCCTCTATCCCTTCAATTCCCCCCCCCTCCACATTCATATACTCCCCCATACCTTTTTACCCACTTCCTCTTCCATGTATCGACTCCTCCATCTACATATTCACCCAGTCTGCCAAATTATGTGGGTTATCACTGAGTCTACTTCAAATTGAGCAATTTCTGTGTCGTCATTTACTTTTGTTACTATTCTATTTTTTTATGACCACATTCGTTGTTTGTACATCAGACGCACCTCCTGACTGTTATGGTGAGCATCGCTGTGGATTATGTCCCACACGGTAAAACCGCATAATCCGCAAAGAACAACCGTCCCTCTGCCACCCAGACGATTGTTCCTGCTCATGTAAACCATTCAACCAGAAGACACGTAATGTGATCGGCGGGTAAATCGAAACATGTGGATTGTGACAAGCACTCCCCCGATCTCCTTTGGACATAATCCTACACAATGTGGTCATCCATTGGTTTGATATTTATCAGTATGCCATCCTGATGAAGGAAGTAAGTCCAAAATTGGGATAGGCAGCTTTGTTTGATGTTTAACTGATGTTGACCATGTGATCTTCGTCTGTTTGACTGAGTCGCCAGGCCGAGACCTCCAGGTTGGAGGTGACGCTTTGGTGTAGGACTATGTCCAAAGGAGATAACAGGAGTCCAAAGGAGACTATGTCCAGAGGAGATAACAGCATCAGGCATCATTCCAGAATATCCCATAAATGCTTGAATGGGTTCAGATCTGTTGACTGAGAAGGCCATGACATATGGATAACATCAGTGTCAGGCTCATCAAACCATTGGGCGACCAATGGAGCATGTTCTGTGGATGGGGGCATTGGGGAGTCTCCTCTTGTAGCCGTGCTTGCCATAATTATGGGCAACCAGGCCTGTGCAGCATTTATATACATGACCTTAAGCATGCTGGGATGTTATTTGCTTAATTAACACATGGGTCACACCTGTGTGGAAGCCGTTGCTTGGTGTCCATATTTACCCAAGTGTTTCCATTTTTTTGGGCCACTGCCTGAAAATACAAAGAATAAAAACTCTTTTTTTTAATGCAAAAGGATGTTGGGATGTTACTCCGAAAAGTATGTAAACAAGGTAGGGGTGGTCACAAGAAATGATCATCTGAAAGCACCCCTACATTTTCTTGAATATATGGTTGCCCCTAGAAAAGACAAAGTTATATCGATCAATCGATCGCGCACACACTTTGCATTTTAAAAAAAATGTTTTTATGACTTGTTTCTTTACTTTTTTTCGAAATATATATATATATATATATATATATATATATATATATATATATATATATATATATATGTATATATTAGACTCCTGATTTACAAATGTTGCAATACAAACTTTATGGACGTACTTACATTGTAATGGTACTGTACATACTTTATAGACGATCTAACATTCTAAATATAACGTACTTTCTGTCACCAAATTCCTAATAATATTCCACCGCCTCGGGAAAATGTCTAGCGGCCCCACCCCCATCAGGCTGATTGACAGTCATTGTGCCGCCCACCCCTCTGATCCCTCCTCTTCCTTTGCAAAGGAATGCAGTTTTGCATCCTTTTCGTGGAACCCTTTCAAGCTATTAAATTATGATAGCAAAGGATGCTGTGTAAGGTAAAACTGTATCGAATTTGACCAGTCATTGCCACTGAGGAATGTAGCTCGGTAAGATGCTGTCTGAAGATGATGTTTATTATGATGATTAATTTTTATCATTACTATTATTACAGAATTATTATCATGATCTGATAAACAAGAAGATTTGCTGGTTTTGACCGATCTCAGTTTTTTGCTTTTGCCATAGTCTGGAGTATTGAAAAGTGATCCTTGCCTCGACAATCAGCTGAACAGACCAGGTAGGCCCTCATATGTAGCCCAAGTGACTTTTTTGAGCAGATACTCCAACTTTAGTTTTGTATATAGCGGGTGGGACCGACATTTTTTTCCCGTGCAATCTCCACATAAAAAGTGTTATCGCACTCTCCGATTTATATTTAGGGGTTTGGGATTCCAGCAGATGCCTCCACAAGTGGCAATGTTGTCATGAATTTGATGTCTTCATGAAATAATCATGAAATATTTTGCCAATTGTAATTACACTCAGGGCTGCAAGATGAATCTCACTTCATAAACAATCTTTGTTCCAAGTCATGGCATCGTAAAATTTGTTGTCGACCTTAAACGGAGCATTTGATCGAGATCATGACACGCATCGGATTGTATGACGACTTATTTTCTCTGAGGCAAGACAGCAGTCATGAAGATGGGGAAACTTTGCATGCCATTTGCATTAAGCATTACGCATGCTTTCATTACAAAGTATTACCATGATCAAGGTTAGGCAACAAACCAAGGAGTACACTGATATCGCACATGCGTGATAAAGTCGACGTAGTGTATTAAACGCATAAACCACTCAAACAATCCAACATGATGTAAACATCTCTTGCAGTGACCAATGTGTGACTTTCAAAATGACATAAGGATGTTAAACGAGGCTTTTTCGGCATCATTTGTGTGTGTGTTTTCAGTGACTTGGTTCTGCTCAAAGGGCACTTTTAACCTGCTGTTGCTATCATGAAATCTGCGATTCAAATCGTATTTTTAAATATAATTTTCAGCATTTAGACAAAAGTGAGACAATTTCAAAATGGTTAACCATAATTTTTGTGTTAATATTGTCAGGTCAAGCCAAATCAGATCTGTAACCTGCTACGGGTACCATGTAAACCTGTACTAATCTGTTTCATGGTCAGGTTGTCAGCAACTAAACCATCGACCCCAACAGGTTTTCTGGTGAGGAGGGTGTATGATATGGACACCCAGCAGGATTATAAACAAAATCTGTCAAAGGGTGGCAGCACTCCTCGTGAGCCAATGGATATCCTTATCTGGTGCCCAACTGTGTGCAGACGTCCTCCTGCAGTTGGGCACATCTTTCTAGGAGGATGGCAGGATTTGTACTCCAGCTCCCGTAAAACACTTCATTCCGCAACATACACAAAAAATACAAATAAAAGAAAGAAAAACCTACTCCATGGGAGCACCTCCTGTGCAGCTGCCCTTTGCAGGGCAGCTCACCAGATGACGGGATTGGGGCAAAGCCTTCGAGACCCCATTCTTTGATAATGTGATAACCTTCCTGGGTCAGGTTGCAGTTGTGTGTGTCGGGGCTGTGCTGAGGTGTCTTCCACCAGACGGTGGACTCCTCAGGTTAACCTGAGGTGGACCCTTCGGGTAGGTACATGGAATGTCCTCACTCTACGAGAGGGTGATCACCTGTCTTTGCTGCCATCCGAGCTCCAGCATTTGAACATCAGTATTGCAGCACTTTGCGATTTGGAGACAAGATAGTGGTGAGATCATGGCGGATGATGACACCTACTATTGGTCTGGCCGCTCTGAAGGTTACCATGCCCAAGGAGCTGCTGTAGCTGTGTCCAATAGGCTGACTGATGATAATTGAGGTAACACCGGTCAACGACCGTATTATGAGATGGTGGATTTGTCACGCTCTGGGTGTCATTTCTCTGGTCTCTATATGGAAACAAGGTAGGGATATGCTCTGACTGAGGCAAGTGATCTCACTGTGAAAGAGACATTCTATGATGCGGTCGAGTCTGTGGTTTGTCAGTGCCCCAGGAGACAAACCCTTCTAGTCCTGGGGGATTTCACTGCATCATCTGGCACTGATATATCAGGATGGTTATGAGACATGTGTTAGTCCCCAAGGGTCTAGAATTGTGAACCAGAATAGCACTAAGTTCCTTGACTTCACAAGATGTCATGGACTTAGGGTGACTGGTTCAGGTTTCAGCACGCACAGCCTCATTACTGGACTTGGTATTCCAACACTGGTGGTGTGATAAAGCTCATTGACCATGTGCTCACTGATGGTCGATGGAGGATGATCCAAAACTGCAGGGTCAATTGGAGAGCTCAGTTTCTCAATAGAGTATTGACCACAGGTTTCTTGCAACAACTCTGAAGTTGCAGCTCAAGCCCAAGAGAATGGTACCATCCCAGCCTCGGCTGGATGTTGGCAGGCTCAAGGATGAGAGGGTAGCTGAGTAGAGGTTTGGGGGGTCTGGGTGCTTTGGGAGGTCCTGAAGAGTTGTGGAGTGCCTTCAAGACCACCATCCTTGATGTTGCTTGTGGTTGTCTTGGAACTCACCATCAGGCGAATAATAACTTTGTCTCCCAAGAGACACTGGGTACCATTGACCAGAGTCACAGGGCCAGGCTTCATGGTAGGACTGAGCTGTTCATGGAGCTGAGGCATAAAACTGTACATTCATTGAGGGTGGACAGGAGTTCTACGTGCGAGAAATCTGTGAAAGGAAGCGATTCTCGTCCTACTTACAGAGGAATCCATGCATTGCATTCCTCCAAGCCTGTCCCTTGGTGCACTGCAGTCAGAACGTAGGGTGGTGAGCTCTTGAGAGAGTAGTCTGAAGGGAAAGCCGGCTGGCCCAGTTACTTTCAGCAGCTGAACCAGGCTGATCCACCAGTTGTTGAGTTGAGGCTGATCCATTAGGGATGTTACTATCCTTCTTGCTGAGTCTCCAATCAAATATGAACCACCTTAATTTATGGAAACACAGGCTGCAGTGAACTGGTTGAAAAGGTGCAAAGCCCCTGGGATTTGTCACATGCATGCTGAGCTTCGCAAGGCTGGTAGAAATGCTGTACTCATGTTGCACAACACAGGCATCATTCCAAGTGACTGGAAGAGGGGCCTTGTTGTCCCTCTCTGGAATGGGAAGAGTGATCGCCAGGACTGCAACAACTACTGAGAGGTGATGCTACTCTCATTGCCAGGCAAGGTCTTTACTCACATAATTATTGACAGGGTTCACCACCATCTGCTTGAACATCAGCGCCCAGAGTAGTCGGGTTTTACACCAAAGAGGTCGATTGACCTTGTCCTTGCTCTTCGGGTCAGCGATTGACCATATCCCCGCTGTAAGAAATGTTTCCCTTACACAATATTCCCGGCTCCCTCTGGTCATTATTTTTCCCACTTTGACAAGCCCCTCCATTTTGGGCGAGAATGCAAAGGAAAGGAAGACAAATTTTCCTGTGCATCGACTGCTTTAACCCCTGCCCCATCACCCATCCTCATCCCCATCCTCACATCCCAAACCCCCTCTCCTTCCCCCCTCCCCATTCGTCTTGATGTCTCATCCCGTGAGAAATGTCTCACATATGATGACAGGCTTGGCTTTGACAGGCCCCTCCATTTTTTTTTTGGGGGGGGGGGTGAGGGGGAAGAGCGGAAGGATCTCAGGATAAATTTACCCATGAAAAGAGTGCTATAACCTCAGCATTGCCCATGTAAAAAAATGAAATAGTAATACCCACCACTACCAGGTGCTGCTATGCTGCACAGTACACATTTACTCAAGAGAGTTTACACCCCCTTCTGCCCCACCCCCACACACTCGCTGAGGCCATGGCCACATAGCCTATGGTACTCCTCACACAAAGTTGCATTTGTATTCCAAGCTTGGAGTTTGTAATTTAAAAGATATAGAAGAGAGAGACAGACAGACAGACAAGCCGGTAGGCGGCGATGGGTCGCTGAGCACGGAAACTATAAGATATAGAGCAAAATGTATGTCGTATAGCGGATAGGGAATCACCTTAAGATAATGCATATCAAATCTCATCCAGTTCCATCTACTGATAACTACTCGGTATCCATTTGAATGAAAAGTACCGAAAATGCGGTTTGAAATCGGAAATCCCCAAAGTTCGAGGGGGTGCTGTGGGTGAACAAAGATCTAAATCGAAAATCCGGCTCGATCGTTTGTGCACAATGTATTCCAGACGATTAGTGTGAATTTTCATGACTATCCGACCATAACCCGAGGAGGAGTAGCATTTGGCGCGAAGGCACCTCCAGCTCTCGCATATTATCGATTTTTGCACTAATTGACCTTTGACCCCTGACCTTAGCGAAATCGGTCAATATGTCCTGAGGCAAAGTTGTAGTACTCATTGAGTACCATGAACCTGCAAAGTTTCATTCGTATCGATGCACTCATCTGTTCGCTCGGGGCCTTCAATTTTCGCCAATTTTCGCGCATACCCTAATTGTAGGGGGCGCTGCGGGTAAACTATTCCATATATCACAAAAACCAGAATATATTTGATGGAGCGAATATATATATATATATAAAAACCAGAATATACCTGTAGATCATTCGTGCCAAATTTCATAACCCTACGTGGGATAATGGCTTTCGGAATTGATTTCACGTGAACGGTACCAATTTTGAAGGTTTTTCGGTTGTTGCAAGGGAACCAAAGCGTCCCTAGCAACCATCACAATTTCCAAAGCAGTAGGTCATAAGATGTACCTACCACCCGAGTTTGGTCAAAATCCGCCCACATTTACTACCAATTATGCTGATGACAAACAAACAAACAAACAGACAGAATTACTGACAATAAAGGTCACCTATTGCGGCAACCCAACAGACAGACATCTTATATATTACTTCCGAGTTTGTGGTTTCGTGTCGCGCTATCTTCGACTTTGTTCTGCGCTCGAGTAACGTGATATTCGGCTTACATTATCTCAAAGACCATATGAGGTGCTTGGTACAAAAAAAGTAAATAAAATGGTTCTGAAACAGTGAAATCGTATTCCACTTACTGCATTAAAGAAAAATTACTACTGATACTCTGCATCAGTTAGTTTCTGAAACACACCCTCCCCAACATGTCGCGCAGAGCGTGGGTTATGCTAGTATATATATGTATATATATATATATATATATATATATATATGTATATATATATATATATATATATATATATATATATATATATATATATATATATATGTATATATATATATATATATATATATATATATATATATATATTTATATATATATATATATATATATATATATATATATATATATATATATATATATATATATATATATATATATATATATATATATTGATAGTATGATCATAAGGTGAAGGGGGTGATAAACATTCACAATGTAATGGCTGTGTTTTCTGCTTCGTTTGTTCACACTATAAAAACCATATTGAAACAGATATATAGTTCATTATAACACAAACAGTAGCTGTGTCTCATATGATCATGGCTTGAAAGTAAAAACAAAATTTAATTCCTGAGTCATGACTTTTAAGCAATTCAAAATCTGGCTGTTTGGCAAGCACCTTTTCAGCATCCATCATGTTGTCTAGCACGATGTATGAGGGTGGAGCAAACTCATGATGCAACTGCAAGTCTGTCCGCAGCAGCTCCAAGCCAAGGTCAAAGAGCAAAGCGTCCTGCTGGAGCACAGAACCAGAACAGGTGAAGGTGCGGTTTCCCTTGGGGTGCCCAAACAAACACATCTATGTTAATGTACGACAGCTTTTTCAGATGGGAATGTGCGTTTGTGTAAATGTGAATGAGTCGGTTTGTTTATGGAATTGTGAACATGGAGTAAATTTGGAGGGGCTGGTTTGATTGTTGTTTGGTTTGTGGACATACATTAGGAGTATGCCTACTTCCTGTAAAGTTAACTCCAGAAGGTAGTAGTATCAGCAGCAAGACTTGGGGGAACCTCAGGGTATTTTGTGTGTATTGGTGTTGTCTTCTTGATTCTTTGGTGTTCTGGTTGGCCTGGGTGTTTACATATACATGTACAGTATATATCTCTACTGGCTCACCCAGGACCAGGCAGTCATGTTGAGGGTAAAGGGGTGAAACGGCAAATTAAGCCACAGAAAATCCTCAAATGATGACCCAGGCTGGCGAGACATGTCTGGAATGGTGTTTTGTGAGGCAATAGGATCATTTTGAGTAGGATGTGAGAGTAGAAATCCATGTCACAATATGTTTGTGTTCTATTCGTGAATCACAAATGAAAAGTATATAAAACACTACCCCCAGGAAAACAAGAACACCAAATAACCAACAAGACAAGATTAGTACACATAACATACCTTACATCCAGGGCGACAACTAACACCACTGGCCTAGCAATGACTACATTCCAAGGCTAACCTCACAGAAAGTAACCCCGTTCCCTATTGATGCCCTCTTTCCAGCCGTAGTCAGGGTAGAGATTTTGGAATTTGCTCAGAGTGCCAGCAATAACTCCCCTACTATTTTTGCCAAGGACACCACAGCATATTTAATATCAACTCTCTCATGCTGGCAGATGGATCATCAGGCTTAATGTCTATCCGAGACATGGCACACCGTGATACAATGCCCAACCTGTGAAGCAGCTGACTCACCTATAAACGGTCATATTGGAATCAAACCCAGATAAGACAGTTCAGAGATACGTGACTTACCTCTGCACCATGATTCTGTCAGACATTCTTATGACAACAAATCATGCAAAGCCTTTGATTCTGTCACCCACCAAATGCTTATGAATAAATCGTTTCCCCGAGGAATCAGACCCTCTCCTGAAATGGACTAAATCTTTATTGTAGGATAGAGTGCAGCGTGTAGTCGTAAACAACTCAAAGTCAGACCGGACAAAAGTAAGAAGTGGAATCCTGCAAGGTAGCATGCTCGGGGGATCTGTTTTCCTGTTGTTTATCGATGATCGACCTACTGGATCCCTAACAAAGTACAGATCTACCCTACGCCAACCATATTAAAATTATACAGTCCAGCAAATGACCGTAACGACTCGTCATCCGTTCAGGATGACCCGGACAAGGTGGTGGAGCGTTCTCTGCAGCGATGGCCACTTCCTTCCAATCCATATCAATGCAAGACCCTTCATCTTGGCAAAGATGTTGTCAAGGAGTGTTAAATGATGAATGGAATTGGGCTTGAAAATGTCGTTAAAGAAAAATATATCTTTTGATCACAATTGACAAGGATCTAACATTCCTTCATCAAGTCAAACCAGACCCTTCACAATCATGGATAAAATTATATCGCCACTGTTAAAAGTCACTGAGTCCTACCCATCTTGGAGTACGGCGACTTGGCACGGTATCCCAGATATGTAGCAGACAGGAATAAATGGAGAAGAGACGGAGAGGAGTGACCAATGTAGTCTCTCCCATCAAGAGAGACCGAGACACCTGAATACATACCCTCAACACCACATCAACCATCAACACTTATTCACTCCGACAACTAGCAACTCTACCTGAGTCGTCCCATGAAGGTGTTCAAGCCCAGGTGTCATCCCAGCTGCCTACTTCTCAGAAGCAGTTTCTTCCGTCACAGACTGATCGAGGATAGGAACAACCTCCAAACTTCCCTGGTGGAATCCATATCTGTAACAACCTTTAAAAAAAAAAAATAACCTGAACAAACAGTGGGAAAGTGAAATCTTCACCTTGTATTGAACTGCCAGCATACATCCTTTCCTGGTTTAAATCAACCAAGTTAAACCAACCAACACTGACGTGTTGACTGGGATATCATCCTGGCAGCTCGTACATTGATCGATTGATCGATTGATCGAAAAATCCGAACGATCATCAAATTAACTTCAAGACCATACAAAACAATTTGAGAGCCGAATTACCTGTCGAGTCCAACGAGTGGTGGAAAGGTTTCTTTTTCTCGTTACCATGACAATGAAGTGACACTCATTGCGATCATGTTTGTTGGCTCCAAAAATAGGCGGGGGGGATTTTACTTCTCCATCACGTCCAGCATCGTTAACGCAATACAAAGAACCAAAACGTCAGGTAAATAAATGATTAATACACATTCTTTACACAGAAAACATCGGTAAACGTGCTATCTTTACACATGTTCCGTGTTGGTCAGATCGTTTAAATTGTACATAAGCACGAACACGAGAACCTGCATTTCCCTTCAGGAATTGTTTTTATTGTTTCTTTAAAGCATCCTGAGAGACCGTACCTGTGCCATGTGCGTCCACACTTAAGCTAAGCACTTTCACCCGGCTGCAGAAGAGCAAAAAAAAAAAAAAAAAAAAATCTTTTCTTTCTTTTTTCTTCCGCGATCGTTTTTCTTTTCAACTTTTAATGTTGTTTCGTCGTCCCGAATTAAAAGATCAATGTGAAATTTATTTTTACCGTCATAAATATAATAACCGATTTTCCGCAAGCCAAAAATCGGGGAGAAAAACAGCGCACTTTGCCGTTGAGCGATCAACTCGCGCTGTCGTACTTTACACCGCCATGGCGAGGTTCAATGGATAGAACAATAAAAACGCGCCGAACCACAAAAGCAAATCAAGGTCGTTAAATATCAAAAATGTGACATTAAAAAAATACAGTCGTAAGTGTTTGTAAACGGTAGGATCCACCGAGTTTTAAGAGCAGCGGTTTGGCCGAGAAGAAGGAAACAAAAACTGCGACCTCCATCTTTAAAAAGCAAAGATTAATAATTACCACAGTTTGGTAAAAAAAACACACACACTGGGATTAATCCTCGATGCTTTTCCATTGAGCATGGGTTGATCAGGGTCTGGGTGGCCTGTTCTTGTTATTAATTTTAATAGTAGGCCGACCACACCACAGACTGTTTTATACCCCCAGTTGTACTAAACCGCCATTAAAAAAAATTCCGTCCGTCTGTCCGTCCATCCACAAATACAGGGTGGGGCATTTATATCTGACGGTTTTATTATCCTTCTAACTTTTTTGTTTCTAAACCAAACGAAATAAAAATTCTACACAACATAGGCACGTACTTCAAGTTTTAAAAAAATCAATTTTGATTCTTTATTTCTGAAAAATTACATCACACAAATGGGCCCCCTTTCTAATTCGTGCATTCACGGCAGCGGATCATCATATTGCTCATGACCGCAAGCAATGTCTCTTGATCAATGGAGGGGATGGTTGCACTGATTTTTATCTTCAACTCATCGATTGATGTTGGATGTTCCTTATAAAATTTGCCATTCAGAAATCCCCATCGGAAGAAATCTGGTGGAGTTAAATCTGACAAATCAAAGTGTGCCTCATCCGTCTTGATGACCTTGTTTGTGAAATTGGCAAGCTCATTGTATTTAAAAAAAACAGAATTACAAAAAAATGCTCATTGCATTTAAAGTGCTCCATCATTAAAAACTTTCAAGTATTATCTGCAAAACAAAGAAAACAATCATTAACTAGAACTGCCACTTTATAACTGCTGGCAGTGATGACCGGGTACCCAGTCCGTCCGCCTTTGACACAACTGACACAACGTGAGACTTAAATCATAGTCGCAAAGTTTCGCATTTATCGGATAAGCGGTGCCAGAGAAAACATTAGTTAATGGTGATACAAACACAGGCCTGCTTCGAGACGGCGCGGAACAGACGAGTTACGAACCGGGCAGCATAAAGCGTTCAATTTCCTTATTACTGGCGACCAGATTCAAATAATTAAATAATTCTGGCTGCCAAACCACGTGGCCGATCAGGTTGAAATTTTAAACTTTTGTTTCACATGTAGCCTAAATTATAAATATGAAGTTTCGCATATATAGAAGTAGTGGTTCCAGAGTAAACATGAATTAATATTTATCCTTCAATCTAAGATGGCGGCCAAACCATGTGACTTGTGACCTCATAATTTTTA
This sequence comes from Eptatretus burgeri, assembly GCF_056783735.1. Lineage (NCBI taxonomy): Eukaryota > Metazoa > Chordata > Myxini > Myxiniformes > Myxinidae > Eptatretus > Eptatretus burgeri. Next base: position 9,801,237 of record NC_140973.1, on the reverse strand, counting down.
CCATGTATGCAGATATCAGGAAGGATGACAGACGCAAATTTTCGCTTCGATAGGTTAAGCAGTTCCAGAGAAAACATTATTTAATATTTTTCTTAAATTCAACATGGCTGCCAAACCATGTGACCTATCAATTAGAAATTAACAAACTTGTATTCCCTACTCATGTGCAATAGGGGTGTGAAGTTTCCCCTTGATCAGATTAGGTGTTCTGGAGAAGAAGATGTTTGAAGGTTTTAAGGTAAATTCAAGATGGCCGCCAAACCATGTGACCAATCAAGAACAAATTAACAAACTTGAGAAAGGACCTCATGGGGAATATATGTGTGAAGTTTCGGCTTAATCTGTCTTGCCTTTCTGGAGAAGAAGATTTTTAAAATTTATTCATTTTCAATCCAAGATGGCTGACGAACCATGTGACCTATGACATCAGAAATTTACATTCTGCTTCCAACTGGGTATTGGAACACGTTTGTAAAGTTTCGTGTTAATCGGTAAAGGTGCGTTTTTCTATCCAAGATGGCCGCCAAACCGTGTGACGTGTGATGTCATAATTTTTACCATGCGTGCATACACGATGGTAGATGATAATTACAAATTTTCGATTCGTTTGGTTCAGCGGTTCCAGAGAAAACATTATTTAATATTTTTCTTAAATCCAAGATGGCGGCCAAACCGTCTAACGTATCAATTCGAAATTAACAAACTTATATCGCCTACGTGTCCCGAATATAGTTCTGAAATCTCCCCTTCATCCGACCAGCGCTTCTGGAGAAGAAGATGTTTGAAGGTTTTAGGGTTTTTTTCAAGATGGCTGCCGAACCATGTGACCGATCAAGAACAAATTAACAAACTTGAGAAAGGACCTCATGGGGAATGTATGTGTGAAGTTTCGTCTTCATCTGTCTTGCCCTTCTGGAGAAGAAGATTTTTAAAATTTATTCATTTTCAATCCAAGATGGCTGCCGAACCTTGTGACCTATGATATCATAAATTTAAATTCTGCTTTCCATCGTCGACCCGAACAAGTGTGTGAAGTTTCGTAAGTCGGATAAAGTCGATTTTTCTATCCAAGATGGCCGCCAAACCATGTGACTTCTGAGGTAAAATTTTTTACCATGTATGCAGACTTGAGGGAGGAAGGCACTTGCAAATTTTCGCTTTGATGGCTTATGAAATACCAGAGAAAACATTATTTAATATTTTTCTTAAATCCAACATGGCGGCCAAACCATGTGACCTATCACTTTGAAATTAACAAACTTGCATCGCATACATGTCACGAATATAGTTCTGAAATCTCGCCTTCATTGGACCAGCGCTTCTGGAGAAGAAGATGTTTGAAGGTTTCAAGGTTTTTTCAAGATGGCCGCCAAACCATGTGACGTATGAACAACAAATTAACAAACTTGAAAGAGGACCTCAGGGGAATGTGCCTGTAAAGTTTCGCCTCAATCTGCACAGCCGTTCTGGAGAAGAAGATTTTTTTAAAAAAACACAAAAAACAAGATGGCGGCCGAATTACGTCACTGATGACGTCAAAATATTTTTTTTCTACGATGAATTTTTGTGTAGATGATGCTCAAGAAATTTCAAATTTTTGCCATGTGGCGTTCTACTTGACGAATTTTTACTGGGATACCTCTTCACTGATGACGTCACGAAAATCACACGTATACCCGAGAGGGAGCTTGTTCAAATGTATCAAGCGAAATTTTTTTACACTAGAAGGTTTCCGAGATACAGAGGTCCAAAGTTGATCTGTTTTTTCAAGATGGCGCCCGTATCACGTGACCTATGACGTCATAATTATCAATTATGTATGCTATCAAAAAAGATACATATCTGGTGAAAATTTTGTGTCGATTGGTCTTACCATTTCTGAGAAAATGGCATTTAAAGCGAAAAAAACTGGAAATTTTGCAAATTTACGGCGGAAGAAAAATAATAATAAAAATAATAATAACTAGAACTGCCACTTTATAACTGCTGGCAGTGATGACCGGGTACCCAGTCCGTCCGCCTTTGATACAACATGGGACTTTCTGCAGATGACAGTCGCAAAGTTCCGCATTGAAAGGATAAGCGGTGCCAGAGAAAACATTATTTAATGGTGATACAAACACAGGCCTGCTTCGAGAGGGCGCGGAACAGACGAGTTGCGAACCGGGCAGCACAAAGCATTCAATTTCGTTAGAACTGGCTTCCAGATTCAAATAATTAAATAATTCTGGCTCCCAAACTGCGTGACCGATCAGGTTGAAATTTTAAACTTTTGTTTCGCATGTCAGATGAATTATAAATGTGAAGTTTCTCATATATAGAGGCAGCCGTTCCAGAGTAAACATTAATTAATATTTATCCTTCAATCCAAGATGGCGGCCAAACCATGTGACTTGTGATGTCATAATTTTCACCACATGTGCAAACACGATGGGAGACTATAAGTGCAAATTTTCGCTTCTCCAGGTAAAGCAGTTCCAGAGAAAACATTATTTAATATTTTTCTTAAAACCAACATGGCTGCCAAACCCTGGGCCCGATCCCGTTGAAATTTCAAACCCTCATTCCGCATGAGCGTTCCACCATAAAGGTGATGTTTCACATTTATTGATGCAGTAGTTCCAGAGTAAACATTAATTAATATTTTTCCTTCAATCCACTATGGCTGCCAAACGTTGCGTCGTACCTCAAAACAGGGTGAGAACTTTTTATTCGTCATGGAGAGACGGTCATAGTGGTGGAGTTTCGCATGGATCTGTTCAGCCATTTCAGAGAAAAAGATGTTTGAAGATATTGTTTTTCAATCCAAGATGGCTGACGAACCATGAGACCTATGACATCAGAAATTTATATTCTGCTTCCAACTGGGTATTGGAACACGCGCGTGAAGTTTCGTGTTAATCGGTAAAGGTGCGTTTTTCAATCCAAGATGGCCGCCAAATCATGTGACGTGTGACATCATAATTTTTAACAAGCGTGCATACTGCCTGCTAGATGATAATTACAAATTTTCGATTCGTTTGGTTAAGCGGTTCCAGAGAAAACATTATTTAGTATTTTTCTTAAATCCAAGATGGCGGCCAAACCATGTGACTTATCAATTCGAAATTAACAAACTTATATCGCCTTACTCTCCCGAATATAGTTCTGAAATCTCCCCTTCAGTGGACCAGCGCTTCTGGAGAAGAAGATGTTTGAAGGTTTTAGGGTTTTTTCAAGATGGCCGCCAAACCATGTGACCGATCAAGAAGAAATTAACAAACTTGAGAAAGGATCTCATGGGGAATATATCTGTGAAGTTTCGTCTTAATCTGTCTTGCCCTTCTGGAGAAGAAGATTTTTAAAATTTATTCATTTTCAATCCAAGATGGCTGCCGAACCTTGTGACCTATGATATCATAAATTTAAATTCTGCTTTCCATCGTCGGACCGAACAAGTGTGTGAAGTTTCGCGAAAATCGGATAAGGTCTATTTTTTTATCCAAGATGGACGCCAAACCATGTGACTTCTGAGGTAAAATTTTTTTTACCATGTATGCAGACTTGAGGAGGAAGGCAATTGCAAATTTTCGCTTGATGGCTTATGAAATACCAGAGAAAACATTATTTAATATTTTTCTTAAATCCAACATGGCGGCCAAACCATGTGACCTATCACTTTGAAATTAACAAACTTGCATCGCATACATGTCCCGAATATAGTTGTGAAATCTCGCCTTCATGGGACCAGCGCTTCTGGAGAAGAAGATGTTTGAAGGTTTTAGGGTTTTTTCAAGATGGCCGCCAAACCATGTGACGTATCAACAACAAATTAACAAACTTGAAAGAGGACATCAGCGGGAATGTACTTGTAAAGTTTCGCCTTAATCTGTCCAGCCCTTCTGGAGAAGAAGATTTTTTTAAAAAAAACACTAAAAAACAAGATGGCGGCCGAATTACGTCATCGATGACGTCAAGAAAAACATTTTCCGCAGCAATTTTAGGCGTAGATGATGCTCAGAATTTTTCAGATTTTTCCTATATGGCGTTCCACTTGACGAATTTTCACTGGAATATCGCTTCACCTATGACGTCACGAAAAATCACACGTGTTCCCCATAGGGAGCTTAGTAAAATGTATCAAGCGATAAATTTTTCCATTGCACGGTTTCCGAGATACAGATGTCCAAAGTTTATCGCTTTTTTCAAGATGGCGACCGTACCACGTGACCAATGACGTCATAATTATAACGTGATTGTGCTATCAAAAAAGATACATACTGTGGTGAAAATTTTGTGTCGATCGGACTTAGTATCCCAGAGAAAATGGTTTTTAAAGCGAAAAAGGGTGCAAAATGCCGGCGGAAAAAGAAAAATAATAATAATAATAATAAACAGAAGAAAAACAATAGGGTACCCTGTACTGACAGGGTACCCTAATAACTAGAACTGCCACTTTATAACTGCTGGCAGTGATGACCGGGTACCCAGTCCGTCCGCCTTTGATACAACATGGGACTTTCTGCAGATGACAGTCGCAAAGTTTGGCATTGAAAGGATAAGCGGTGCCAGAGAAAACATTATTTAATAGTGATACAAACACAGGCCTGCTTCGAGAGGGCGCGGAACAGATGAGTTACGAACCGGGCAGCACAAAGCATTCAATTTCGTTATTACTGGCTTCCAGATTCAAATAATTAAATAATTCTGGCTCCCAAACCGCGTGACCGATCAGGTTGAAATTTTAAACTTTTATTTCGCATGTCACCTGAATTATAAATCTGAAGTTTCGCATATATAGAGGCAGCGGTTCCAGAGTAAACATTAATTAATATTTATCCTTCAATCCAAGATGGCGGCCAAACCATGTGACTTGTGATGTCATAATTTGCACCACGTGTGCAAACACGATGGTGGATGATAACTGCAAATTTTCGCTTCTCCAGGTTAAGCAGTTCCAGAGAAAACATTATTTAATATTTTTCTTAAAACCAACATGGCTGCCAAACCCTGGGCCCGATCGCGTTGAAATTTCAAACCCTCATTCCGCATGAGCGTTCCACCATAAACTTGATGTTTCACATTTATTGATGCAGTAGTTCCAGAGTAAACATTAATTAATATTTTTCCTTCAATCCAATATGGCTGCCAAACGTTGCATCGTACCTCAAAAGGGGGTGGGAACTTTTTATTCGTCATGGAGAGGCGGTCATAGTGGTGGAGTTTCGCCTGGATCTGTTCAGCCCTTTCAGAAAAAGACGTTTGAAGATATTGTTTTTCAATCCAAGATGGCTGACGAACCATGTGACCTATGACATCAGAAATGTATATTCTGCTTCCAACTGGGTATTGGAACACGTACGTGAAGTTTCGTGTTAATCGGTAAAGGTGCGTTTTTCAATCCAAGATGGCCGCCAAACCATGTGACGTGTGACATCATAATTTTTACCAAGCGTGCATACTGCCTGCTAGATGATAATTACAAATATTCGATTCGTTTGGTTAAGCGGTTCCAGAGAAAACATTATTTAATATTTTTCTGAAATCCAAGATGGCGGCCAAACCATGTGACTTATCAATTCGAAATTAACAAACTTATATCGCCTTCCTGTCCCGAATATAGTTCTGAAATCTCCCCTTCATTGGGCCAACGCTTCTGGAGAAGAAGATGTTTGAAGGTTTTCGGGTTTTTTCAAGATGGCCGCCAAACCATGTGACCGATCAAAAACAAATTAACAAACTTGAGAAAGGACCTCATGGGGAATATATCTGTGAAGTTTCGTCTTCATCTGTCTTGCCCTTCTGGAGAAGAAGATTTTTAAAATTTATTCATTTTCAATCCAAGATGGCTGCCGAACCTTGTGACCGAGGATATCATGAATTTAAATTCTGCTTTCCATCGTCGACCCGAACAAGTGTGTGAAGTTTTGTGTAAATCGGATAAAGTCTATTTTTCTATCCAAGATGGCCGCCAAACCATGTGACTTCTGAGGTAAAATTTTTTACCATGTATGCAGACTTGAGCGAGGAAGGCACTTGCAAATTTTCGCTTCGATGGCTTATGAAATACCAGAGAAAACTTTATTTAATATTTTCTTAAATCCAACATGGCGGCCAAACCATGTGACCTATCACTTTGAAATTAACAAACTTGCATCGCATACATGTCACGAATATAGTTCTGAAATCTCGCCTTCATTGGACCAGCGCTTCTGGAGAAGAAGATGTTTGAAGGTTTTAGGGTTTTTTCAAGATGGCCGCCAAACCATGTGACGTATCAACAACAAATTAACAAACTTGAAAGAGGACCTCAGGGGGAATGTGCGTGTAAAGTTTCGCCTAAATCTGCATAGCCGTTCTGGAGAAGAAGATTTAAAAAAAAAAACACTAAAAAACAAGATGGCGGCCGAATTACGTCATCGATGACGTCAAAAAAAACATTTTCGTCAGTGATTTTTGGCGTAGATGATGCCTGCTAGAATTTTTCAGATTTTTCCCATATGGCGTTCTACTTGACGAATTTTCACCGGTATATCGCTTCACCTATGACGTCACGAAAAATCACACGTGTTCCCCATAGGGAGCTTAGTAAAATGTATCAAACGAAAATTTTTTCCATTGCACGGTTTCCGAGATACAGATGTCCAAAGTTTATCGCTTTTTTCAAGATGGCGACCGTACCACGTGACCAATGACGTCATAATTATAACGTGATTGTGCTATCAAAAAAGATACATACTATGGTGAAAATTTCCTGTCGATCGGACTTAGTGTTCCAGAGAAAATGATTTTTAAAGCGAAAAAGGGTGCAAAATGCCGGCGGAAAAATAATAATAATAATGCGTAATAATAATAAACAGAAGAAAAACAATAGGGTACCCTGTACTCACAGGGTACCCTAACTAGAACTGCCACTTTATAACTGCTGGCAGTGATGACCGGGTACCCAGTCCGTCCGCCTTTGACACAACTGACACAACGTGAGACTTAAATCATAGTCGCAAAGTTTCGCATTTATCGGATAAGCGGTGCCAGAGAAAACATTAGTTAATGGTGATACAAACACAGGCCTGCTTCGAGACGGCGCGGAACAGACGAGTTACGAACCGGGCAGCATAAAGCGTTCAATTTCCTTATTACTGGCGACCAGATTCAAATAATTAAATAATTCTGGCTGCCAAACCACGTGGCCGATCAGGTTGAAATTTTAAACTTTTGTTTCACATGTAGCCTAAATTATAAATATGAAGTTTCGCATATATAGAAGTAGTGGTTCCAGAGTAAACATGAATTAATATTTATCCTTCAATCTAAGATGGCGGCCAAACCATGTGACTTGTGACCTCATAATTTTTACCATGTATGCAGATATCAGGAAGGATGACAGGCGCAAATTTTCGCTTCGATAGGTTAAGCAGTTCCAGAGAAAACATTATTTAATATTTGTCTTAAATTCAACATGGGTGCCAAACCATGTGAGCTATCAATTAGAAATTAACAAACTTGTATTCCCCTACTCATGTGCAATAGGGGTGTGAAGTTTCCCCTTGATCAGATTAGGTGTTCTGGAGAAGAAGATGTTTGAAGGTTTTAAGGTAAATTCAAGATGGCCGCCAAACCATGTGACCAATCAAGAACAAATTAACAAACTTGAGAAAGGACCTCATGGGGAATATATGTGTGAAGTTTCGGCTTAATCTGTCTTGCCTTTCTGGAGAAGAAGATTTTTAAAATTTATTCATTTTCAATCCAAGATGGCTGACGAACCATGTGACCTATGACATCAGAAATTTACATTCTGCTTCCAACTGGGTATTGGAACACGTTTGTAAAGTTTCGTGTTAATCGGTAAAGGTGCGTTTTTCTATCCAAGATGGCCGCCAAAACCGTGTGACGTGTGATGTCATAATTTTTACCATGCGTGCATACACGATGGTAGATGATAATTACAAATTTTCGATTCGTTTGGTTCAGCGGTTCCAGAGAAAACATTATTTAATATTTTTCTTAAATCCAAGATGGCGGCCAAACCGTCTAACGTATCAATTCGAAATTAACAAACTTATATCGCCACGTGTCCCGAATATAGTTCTGAAATCTCCCCTTCATCCGACCAGCGCTTCTGGAGAAGAAGATGTTTGAAGGTTTTAGGGTTTTCAAGATGGCCGCCGAACCATGTGACCGATCAAGAACAAATTAACAAACTTGAGAAAGGACCTCATGGGGAATGTATGTGTGAAGTTTCGTCTTCATCTGTCTTGCCCTTCTGGAGAAGAAGATTTTTAAAATTTATTCATTTTCAATCCAAGATGGCTGCCGAACCTTGTGACCTATGATATCATAAATTTAAATTCTGCTTTCCATCGTCGCCCGAACAAGTGTGTGAAGTTTCGTGTAAATCGGATAAAGTCGATTTTTCTATCCAAGATGGCCGCCAAACCATGTGACTTCTGAGGTAAAATTTTTTTACCATGTATGCAGACTTGAGGGAGGAAGGCACTTGCAAATTTTCGCTTTGATGGCTTATGAAATACCAGAGAAAACATTATTTAATATTTTTCTTAAATCCAACATGGCGGCCAAACCATGTGACCTATCACTTTGAAATTAACAAACTTGCATCGCATACATGTCACGAATATAGTTCTGAAATCTCGCCTTCATTGGACCAGCGCTTCTGGAGAAGAAGATGTTTGAAGGTTTCAAGGTTTTTTCAAGATGGCCGCCAAACCATGTGACGTATGAACAACAAATTAACAAACTTGAAAGAGGACCTCAGGGGGAATGTGCCTGTAAAGTTTCGCCTCAATCTGCACAGCCGTTCTGGAGAAGAAGATTTTTTAAAAAACACAAAAAAACAAGATGGCGGCCGAATTACGTCACTGATGACGTCAAAATATTTTTTTCTACGATGAATTTTTGTGTAGATGATGCTCAAGAAATTTCAAATTTTTGCCATGTGGCGTTCTACTTGACGAATTTTTACTGGGATACCTCTTCACTGATGACGTCACGAAAAATCACACGTATTCCCGAGAGGGAGCTTGTTCAAATGTATCAAGCGAAATTTTTTTACACTCGAAGGTTTCCGAGATACAGAGGTCCAAAGTTGATCTGTTTTTTTTAAGATGGCGCCCGTATCACGTGACCTATGACGTCATAATTATCAATTATGTATGCTATCAAAAAAGATACATATCTGGTGAAAATTTTGTGTCGATTGGTCTTACCATTTCTGAGAAAATGGCATTTAAAGCGAAAAAAACTGGAAATTTTGCAAATTTACAGTAGGAAGAAAAATAATAATAAAAATAATAATAACTAGAACTGCCACTTTATAACTGCTGGCAGTGATGACCGGGTACCCAGTCCGTCCGCCTTTGATACAACATGGGACTTTCTGCAGATGACAGTCGCAAAGTTCCGCATTGAAAGGATAAGCGGTGCCAGAGAAAACATTATTTAATGGTGATACAAACACAGGCCTGCTTCGAGAGGGCGCGGAACAGACGAGTTGCGAACCGGGCAGCACAAAGCATTCAATTTCGTTAGAACTGGCTTCCAGATTCAAATAATTAAATAATTCTGGCTCCCAAACTGCGTGACCGATCAGGTTGAAATTTTAAACTTTTGTTTCGCATGTCAGATGAATTATAAATGTGAAGTTTCTCATATATAGAGGCAGCCGTTCCAGAGTAAACATTAATTAATATTTATCCTTCAATCCAAGATGGCGGCCAAACCATGTGACTTGTGATGTCATAATTTTCACCACATGTGCAAACACGATGGGAGACTATAAGTGCAAATTTTAAACTTCTCCAGGTAAAGCAGTTCCAGAGAAAACATTATTTAATATTTTTCTTAAAACCAACATGGCTGCCAAACCCTGGGCCCGATCCGTTGAAATTTCAAACCCTCATTCCGCATGAGCGTTCCACCATAAAGGTGATGTTTCACATTTATTGATGCAGTAGTTCCAGAGTAAACATTAATTAATATTTTTCCTTCAATCCACTATGGCTGCCAAGCGTTGCGTCGTACCTCAAAAAGGGGTGAGAACTTTTTATTCGTCATGGAGAGACGGTCATAGTGGTGGAGTTTCGCATGGATCTGTTCAGCCATTTCAGAGAAAAAAGATGTTTGAAGATATTGTTTTTCAATCCAAGATGGCTGACGAACCATGAGACCTATGACATCAGAAATTTATATTCTGCTTCCAACTGGGTATTGGAACAAGCGCGTGAAGTTTCGTGTTAATCGGTAAAGGTGCGTTTTTCAATCCAAGATGGCCGCCAAATCATGTGACGTGACATGACATGTAATTTTTAACAAGCGTGCATACTGCCTGCTAGATGATAATTACAAATTTTCGATTCGTTTGGTTAAGCGGTTCCAGAGAAAACATTATTTAGTATTTTTCTTAAATCCAAGATGGCGGCCAAACCATGTGACTTATCAATTCGAAATTAACAAAACTTATATCGCCTTACTCTCCCGAATATAGTTCTGAAATCTCCCCTTCAGTGGACCAGCGCTTCTGGAGAAGAAGATGTTTGAAGGTTTTAGGGTTTTTTCAAGATGGCCGCCAAACCATGTGACCGATCAAGAAGAAATTAACAAACTTGAGAAAGGATCTCATGGGAATATATCTGTGAAGTTTCGTCTTAATCTGTCTTGCCCTTCTGGAGAAGAAGATTTTTAAAATTTATTCATTTTCAATCCAAGATGGCTGCCGAACCTTGTGACCTATGATATCATAAATTTAAATTCTGCTTTCCATCGTCGACCCGAACAAGTGTGTGAAGTTTCGTGAAAATCGGATAAGGTCTATTTTTCTATCCAAGATGGCCGCCAAACCATGTGACTTCTGAGGTAAAATTTTTTTACCATGTATGCAGACTTGAGGGAGGAAGGCAATTGCAAATTTTCGCTTCGATGGCTTATGAAATACCAGAGAAAACATTATTTAATATTTTTCTTAAATCCAACATGGCGGCCAAACCATGTGACCTATCACTTTGAAATTAACAAACTTGCATCGCATACATGTCCCGAATATAGTTGTGAAATCTCGCCTTCATGGGACCAGCGCTTCTGGAGAAGAAGATGTTTGAAGGTTTTAGGGTTTTTTCAAGATGGCCGCCAAACCATGTGACGTATCAACAACAAATTAACAAACTTGAAAGAGGACATCAGCGGGAATGTACTTGTAAAGTTTCGCCTTAATCTGTCCAGCCCTTCTGGAGAAGAAGATTTTTTAAAAAAACACTAAAAACAAGATGGCGACAGATTTACGTCAACGATGACGTCAAGAAAAACATTTTCCGCAGCAATTTTAGGCGTAGATGATGCTCAGAATTTTTCAGATTTTTCCTATATGGCGTTCCACTTGACGAATTTTCACTGGAATATCGCTTCACCTATGACGTCACGAAAAATCACACGTGTTCCCCATAGGGAGCTTAGTAAAATGTATCAAGCGAAAAAATTTTCCATTGCACGGTTTCCGAGATACAGATGTCCAAAGTTTATCGCTTTTTTCAAGATGGCGACCGTACCACGTGACCAATGACGTCATAATTATAACGTGATTGTGCTATCAAAAAAGATACATACTGTGGTGAAAATTTTGTGTCGATCGGACTTAGTATCCCAGAGAAAATGGTTTTTAAAGCGAAAAAGGGTGCAAAATGCCGGCGGAAAAAGAAAAATAATAATAATAATAATAAACAGAAGAAAAACAATAGGGTACCCTGTACTGACAGGGTACCCTAACTAGAACTGCCACTTTATAACTGCTGGCAGTGATGACCGGGTACCCAGTCCGTCCGCCATTGACACAACTGATACAACATGAGACTTAAATCATAGTCGCAAAGTTTCGCATTTATCGGATAAGCGGTGCCAGAGAAAACATTATTTAATGGTGATACAACCACAGGCCTGCTTCGAAACGGCGCGGAACAGACGAGTTACGAACCGGGCAGCACAAAGCATTCAATTTCCTTATTACTGGCGAACAGATTCAAATAATTAAATAATTCTGGCTGCCAAACCGCATGACCGATCAGGTTGAAATTTTAAACGTTTGTTTCGCATGTCGGCTAAATTACAAATGTGAAGTTTCGTATATATAGAAGCAGTGGTTCCAGAGTAAACATTAATTAATATTTATCCTTCAATCCAAGATGGCGGCCAAACCATGTGACTTATGACGTCATAATTTTCAACACATGTGCAAACACGAATGTAGACGATAAGTGCAAATTTTCGCTTCGCTAGGTTAAGCAGTTCCAGAGAAAACATTATTTAATATTTTTCTTAAAACCAACATGGCTGCCAAACCCTGGGCCCGATCGCGTTGAAATTTCAAACCCTCATTCCGCATGAGCGTTCCACCATAAACTTGATGTTTCACATTTATTGATGCAGTAGTTCCAGAGTAAACATTAATTAATATTTTTCCTTCAATCCACGATGGCTGCCAAACGTTGCGTCGTACCTCAAAAGGGGGTGAGAACTTTTTATTCGTCATGGAGAGGCGGTCATAGTGGTGGAGTTTCGCCTGGATCTGTTCAGTCCTTTCAGAGAAAAATACGTTTAAAGATATTATTTTAATCCAAGATGGCTGACGAACCATGTGACCTATGACATTACAAATTTAAATTCTGCTTCCAACTGGGTATTGGAACACGTTTCTGAAGTTTCGTGTTAACGGTAAAGGTGCGTTTTTCTATCCAAGATGGCCGCCAAACCATGTGACGTGTGACATCATAATTTTTACCATGCATGCACAGACAAAGGTAGATGATAATTACAAATTTTCGATTCGTTTGGTTAAGCGGTTCCAGAGAAAACATTATTTAATATTTTTCTTAAATCCAAGATGGCGGCCAAACCATGCGACTTATCAATTTTAAATTAACAAACTTATATCGCCTTCCTGTCCTGAATATAGTTCTGAAATCTCCCCTTCATTGGGCCAACGCTTCTGGAGAAGAAGATGTTTGAAGGTTTTCGGGTTTTTTCAAGATGGCCGCCAAACCATGTGACCGATCAAGAACAAATTAACAAACTTGAGAAAGGACCTCATGGGGGAATATATGTGTGAAGTTTCGTCTTAATCTGTCTTGCCCTTCTGGAGAAGAAGATTTTTAAAATTTATTCATTTTCAATCCAAGATGGCTGCCGAACCTTGTGACCAATGATATCATAAATTTAAATTCTGCTTTCCATCGTCGACCCGAACAAGTGTGTGAAGTTTCTTGAAAATCGGATAAGGTCTATTTTTCTATCCAACATGGCCGCCAAACCATGTGACTTCTGAGGTAAAAAATTTTTACCATGTATGCAGACTTGAGGGAGGAAGGCAATTGCAAATTTTCGCTTCGATGGCTTATGAAATACCAGAGAAAACATTATTTAATATTTTTCTTAAATCCAACATGGCGGCCAAACCATGTGACGTATCACTTCAAAATTAACAAACTTGCATCGCATACATGTCACGAATATAGTTGTGAAATCTCGCCTTCATGGGACCAGCGCTTCTGGAGAAGAAGATGTTTGAAGGTTTTAGTGTTTTTTCAAGATGGCCGCCAAACCATGTGACGTATCAACAACAAATTAACAAACTTGAAAGAGAACATCAGGGGGAATGTACGTGTAAAGGTTTCGCCTTAATCTGTCCAGCCCTTCTGGAGAAGAAGATTTTTTTTTAATAAACACTAAAAAACAAGATGGCGGCCGAATTACGTCATCGATGACGTCAAGAAAAACATTTTCGTCAGTGATTTTAGGCGTAGATGATGCTCAGAATTTTTCAGATTTTTCCTATACGGCGTTCTACTTGACGAATTTTCACCGGTATATCGCTTCACCTATGACGTCATGAAAAATCACACGTGTTCCCCATAGGGAGCTTAGTAAAATGTATCAAGAGAAAAATTTTTCCATTGCACGGTTTCCGAGATACAGATGTCCAAAGTTTATCGTTTTTTTCAAGATGGCGCCCGCACCACATGACCAATGACGTCATAATTATAACGTGATTGTGCTATCAAAAAAGATACATACTGTGGTGAAAATTTTGTGTCGATCGGACTTAGTATCCCAGAGAAAATGATTTTTAAAGCGAAAAAGGGTGCAAAATGCCGGCGGAAAAAGAAAAATAATAATAAACAGAAGAAAAACAATAGGGTACCCTGTACTGACAGGGTACCCTAATAATAATAAACAGAAGAAAAACAATAGGTTATCCAGTCCATTTGACTGGATACCCTAATAATAAACAGAAGAAAAACAATAGGTTATCCAGTCCATTTGACTGGATACCCTAATTATGCCAAGACTGCTTCCGGCTCGAAAGATTACAAATGACTCAGATATGAATGCCCCACCCTGTATTTGCAACTTCTTCTCTGAAACTACATATACGATTTCAATGAAACTTTATGACAACGTTCATCACCATGTATGTACCAAAGTTTGTTCATTGCATTAAAAAAAACAAAATCGGGCCTGGAGGGGGTCTACGGGGGTTGCACCATAAAATAATGCAATTGCACGTCGTCCGTCCGTCCGTCCATCCACAAATACTTCCAACTTCTCTGAAACTACACATGCCATTTTGATGAAACTTTACCACAACGTTCATCACCATGTATGTACTAAAGTTTGTTCATGCCATTGAACTCGAGAACGGCACTCAGTAGAGTGCATACCTCTGCCACGCAATGCTTTATCCACGAGAACATATCGGGCCCAATACATTTTTGAAATATCATGCCATACATCGTTTTTGGCCCCATCTCTCAATGGTGAAGAATCACTTTAAAAACTAAATAATTCTTGCTTCCAGATCCGGATTCGGATCTTCACCAAAATCGAATCAATTCATCCTTGCTACACACCCAACCTGTCCACCAAGTTTCGTCCGAATCCGTCCCCAACTTTTTGAGATATCGTGCTCTATATTAGTTTAACCCAATCTGTCAATGGTGAAGAATCACTTAAGAAAGTATCAGATCCGGATCTGGATTTGGATCTTCACCAAAATTGAATCAATTCTTCCCTGTCAGACACTCAACATATCCACCAAGTTTTTGTCTGTCCACCAAGCTCAGGTCAATCGGATGAAAATTGATTATTTTTCAGATTGAAATTGATGATTTTAAAAGTTTGACCTTGAGTTGACTTTTGACCTTTTGACTTCAAAAATAGTTGCTGTCCCAATTCAGTGATGGACGATGCAAATCATGTTCAACTTTCAAGTTAATACAATGTAAATTGATGATTTTCAGTTGAAAATTGATGATTTTAGAAGTTTAACCTTGAGTTGACTTTTGACCTTTTGATCTCAGAAATGGTTGGTTTTCCAATTCACTAATGTACTATGCAATTGCTTTTTAATCGTCAAGTCAATTGGATGAAAATTGACGATTTTTCAAATAAAAATAGATGATTTAAGAAGTTTGCCCCCCTTGAGTTGACCTTTGACCTTTTGACCTCAAAAATAGTTGGTTTTCCAATCCAGTGACACAATCTGCAAATCTTGTTCAAATTTCAAGTCAATCGGATGATAAATGACGATTTTAGAAATTTGACCTCAATATGACCTTTGACCTCAAAATCAATAGGCTTCTCAGTTAAGACAACCTCAACAACTTGGTAAAGTTTCATGACGATATAACAAGGAAATAACAAGGAAATTTAACACAGGTGGAGGTCATTCAGCCCATCATGCCTGTGCGAAGACCACACTAATTTATCAACACAAGATCCAAGGAAGTATCGACAAAAAAGTTTTTAATTAATGAAATAATTTTTTTTGCTTGTTTTTTGTTGTTTGCTTGTTTTTTGGGGATTTTTTTGTAGTTTTTGTATTTTTTTTTCTTCCCCCTGAGGGGAGGGGG
Source organism: Eptatretus burgeri (assembly GCF_056783735.1). Classification (NCBI taxonomy): domain Eukaryota; kingdom Metazoa; phylum Chordata; class Myxini; order Myxiniformes; family Myxinidae; genus Eptatretus; species Eptatretus burgeri. The sequence continues at coordinate 9,785,341 of NC_140973.1, read as the reverse complement.
CATGGGCTTGGTCAAAAACACACATGAACCACACAACCCCCCTTGACAAGACCCCCACCAAAAGCACTCCTTACACATGCAAACAATCACCCATCAATGCTCAAACAACCTAAAAGTCTTATCAACATCCCCATACCCCTCTATCTCCATAACTTCCAGGTACCTATCTAATTCTAATTTAAACTTATCTACTTTTTCTGCTGCCACTACCTTTCCAGGGAGACCATTCCATGCATTAACTACTCTCCAAGTAAAAGTACCCTGCCTTGATACCGTCTTAACACTCCTCTTCTTTACTCTCAGGCTATAGCCCCTGGTCCTATCACCGTCTGCTCTGTTGAATAATTCATCTGCACTTATTTTATCTCTACCTTTCATTATCTTAAACATCTCCATCATATCTCCTCATAACCACCTTCTTTCAAGTGAATAAAGCCCTGTCTCCTTCAACCACTCCTCATAGCTCAGCCAAGCTCGGCCCAGAATCAATCGAGTAGCCCTGCGCTGAACCCTCTCTGTGGTGTCGATGTCCTTCTGGAACTGTGGTGACCAGAACTGCACACAATATTCTCGATGTGGCCCTCACCACATTCTTGTACAATGTTTACACCACCTCTTTTGATTTATAATTGATCCTCCTCTGAATACAACCTAAAACCCTATTTACTTTACCTGTAGCTGCCTGCTTACCTCCCGTAACTATTACCACCCCCAGATCCTTTTCCTGTGTGACATGCTCCAAAATTACCCCTTGCATCCTGTAACCTCTATTTTAGAACGATGGGTTTAGAATTGTGATCTGTTGGCAATAAGCAGACAGACAGAATAACATAATCGATTGACCAACATACTTGAAAAATCTTCGATTTTGCAAGTAACAGACAAACAGACAGAAAGGGGTGAAAACATAACCTTCTTCACATTCAGTATCAGAGGGAAAATCGGGCCCAAAGGAGGTCCATGAGGGTTGCACCCCAAAATAGGAATTTGATTTCTTCTCAGAAACTACACATGCAATTCCGATGAAACTTGACCACAACCTTCATGACCCGTGATGTACCAAAATTTGTTCACACCATTTTAAAAATCAGGGTGAAAAAGGGTCTTTGGGGGTGTTGACCCCCAACAGAGATATCTGCTTTATTCTCAGAAACTACACACACAATTCCCATGAAACTTGACGGCAACCTTCATCACCCGGGATGTACCAAAGTTTGTTTACACTATTTTAAAAAAATTGGGGTCGAAGGAGATATACAGGGGTGGTTTTCCCCCAAAATAGGTATTTACTATTACATTGGTTCATTGGTGCATTTTTCTGATTCTATCCCACATTGACTTCCTCCTCAGTATCATTTATTCTCCCAGGTGAGTGCCCAGGGCTATTGTTAGGGTTGGGCACACATCGACTTTTTCTCTGTTGTCCCGTTGAAAGGAGTGTTTTTTTATGGCCATTTTTCACGCTGATCACGAATCCGTTGAAATTTTTGACCGAGGATGATGTCTTAGGTTGGTAAAATGCAAAAAATCAAAATGGCCACCAAATTTACCCACTTTTCAGGTAAAATTTGATAATTATGGTTTACTAGGGCATTGACGTCACAATTGCAATTGTGATTGTGACGTCACAACGTCACAATTGACGCCCAACCCAAGTGTTGTCCCTGTGTTTATTGTTGTTCATGCAGGAGTGGATGGTATTGTAACGAATATAGAAGCCTTTTGCACACAAGCAGACAGCAGTCCCCGTAGCTTAGTTATTTCGATAAGAATGTGTTTATAGTTAGAATCCGTCCTTCTGTCTAATGGGAATTTCGTGTGTGCGCTGCGAGTTATTTTATAGTGAGAATTTATATATCAACTACAACAACAACAACAGTGGACCGTCGCCTCGCTCCACCGTCGCCATTACACACGTGCCCTTAGGTGAGGAGGTAGGCGGAGTCATAATGCCTCAGCTCCAACTCTGCTCCAGAAAGGTGGGAGTTGCCCCGCCTACCGTGGGCCTGTCCAATGAGGGATGGCTAGCGGATCGCGTGATGCAACCGTCCAATCAGGAGGTGAGTGGCGAGGAAAGAAATCCCTCCATCCTGAAGAGGGGGTCTGAGTGGGGAAAGTGAGCTGTGGAAGGTTTTGGGGGCATTTCGTTGGAGGATTCATTGCATTACAGTTCGTTGGAGTTTTGCTGGGTCTTGTCCGGGACCCTGATTCTCGCCCTGGGACTCCGACTACTCGACTGGAGTTCCTCTGCGGGCACGAGCCCCACGCGTGTGACCATGGCGCTGTTATTGGTCCTTGGTGCTGCGTTGTTGGTGGCAGGTCCGAGTCCCGCCACCGGACAAGCTCGAGCAGGCCGCACGAGGCGGACATATGCTAATACAGGCTGCGGCCATAATTTCTTTGTGTGTGTGTGTGTGTGTGTGTGTGTGTGTGTGTGTGTGTGTGTGTGTGTGTGTGTGTGTGTGTGTGTGTGTGTGTGTGTGTGTGTGTGTGTGTGTGTGTGTGTGTGTGTGTGTGTGTGTGTGTGTGTGTGTGTGTGTGGCGCCAGTCTGTATAAGTAGAAATTGTTAAGTGTTTTTCATTGTACATGGTTTGCATTTCTTTTATTCGGATAACTCTGCTCTTTTTGTGCTCTGTCTCCCCCTCCCGATTAATGTAAAATAAAACCCCTGTTAAATGTCCCAGCTCGTTTTCTGTGCTTTCTTTCATTGACCCAGCAATGTGCGTATTGAGAAATAGTAAGGCCCTTCGGGCCGGTAAGTTGTCATTGGGACCGGCACGGCTCTGGTAACTCTGCTCGGTTATGCCGGATCCGAGTCGTTACCTGCGACTCGGATCGGACAGAGTCGGCCGAGGGTGTGGTTTTCCCGGTAGCTAGACTACGTGGTTATTTCGGTATATTGGAGATCGAGACAATTAACCCTACGCCACGCGGTCGAAATATTGGCGACCATGGTCCGCTAAGGGACCCGTGACCATTCGGAGTTGTTCGAGGGTCACAACCTAAATTCCGGGTGTTCGGTGGGAGACGACTCTACTGCTCCACCTAGTGGTCGTTTATCGCCACTGAAGCCCGGCCCACAACAGTATGATGGTGGTGTCGAGTTGGTAGCTCAGTTTGTGTCTTCTAACACTGCTTCCCTCTTTACTGGGTACCTGTATGACTTGTGTTTGTGTAGTGGTTTATGAGGATGTTCGCTTGTTGTTTCTCTGATGGAATGTTGTCTGTGGTAGTGATGGCTACATGTGAGGGTGTTATGTCAATGTTGCAGTTAGTGAAGCTGTTTATGGTTGTGTAAAAGTGGTTGGTATTGGTTGAGTGGTCTAGTGTGTGTAGAAAGGAGTGACAGTTTCGTGTTTTATTCACTCTTATTTTGTTGTTGATTTCTGTGTTTATTGTTTGAATCCTTTCTACTATGTCTGGTGCTTTGGGTGTGGTTGGGTTGTCTCGTTGTTTGATGAGGTGTGCGATTTCTGGTGTGTAGTTTGGGTTGTATTTTTTGATATTGCCCTTTGGAATGCATTTCGTAGCTGCGGTTGTGCTGATCATATTGAACTGTTTGATGATGTTGATGTCATTGTTGGTGATGTTGTTATTGTTGAGTTCATATTGAACTGTTTGATGTTGGTGATGTTGTTATTGTTGAGTTGTTGGAATTATTGTTCAGTGTCGTGCACGAAGTTATCCCACATTGTTTATCCCACGTCAGTCCTGGCCAGCAAGTTCGTGAAAGACTTTGGCCAAGCTTCCCTGACCAACCCACAAGAACGTGGGAATAATTGTGGCGGTTAAAGAAGAAACTGTCATGAATTATCACAGAGGCCTCATTAAATTTTAATTGGCACAGTAAAAAACACGAACATATATACTGTATATTTATGTGAGGTTTGTTATTTATTTAGAACAAAGTTCTTTTTGTTCTGTTTGTGGTCCAGATTTCAGGTGATGGCATTTACTTTGAAATAATCCTTTTTGATGGAGTTGAAAATGATAATCCTATAATCCGAGGTGTATATAATATCAATCATCCCTATATCAATTGTTGTAAAACGAGGAGTCGGTATGCTCAAACAGAGGTTAACACCCTCTCAAACGATTAGAATCCTGCCACAATTTTACCAGTATCTTCTGTTATTCTTGTGTATATAATTGAGCATTAAATCTATGTTGACTTGTCTAACAGGATGTGGCACAGAGGTGACACACTTGCCGTTGAATAGTGTAACTTTCATTGTATTCACATCCCAGTATAAACTGTCACCTTGGTGTTTCGCATACAGGGCGATGCATCAATGTGAGCGCCATCCATCGTAAGGACGTGAAGCTGGAAGACCCGTCTGCCGGCTCGAGTTGTGGTGAACGTTAAAGAAGCCACGTTATCAGTTGTGAAAAGTGGCACTGTTATTGTCGGCCTCCTGGCAAAACTACAATTTTTCTATCTTGGCATGTTTTCTGACAGGACTCATGCCAAGACTTTTGCTTCCACTGTATCCATCTTGTCCACCCCTTACATTCTTCCCTACTCCTCATTGTTACATGCATCCATCTCCATCAACCTTCTTCTTCCACCCTGCGATTGGCATTTCCCCTTTCTCCTGTTGTTCCCTTTGTTATGTTGTGTCCTGATCTGTTCTGTGGCAGAGCTCTTCCACGAGTCCAGACCATGTGGGTGTGTGTGTGTGTGTGTATATATATATATATATATATATATATATATATATATATATATATATATATATATATATATATATATATATATATATATATATATATATATATATATATATATATATATATATATATATATATATATATATATATATATATATATATATATATATATATGTATATATATATATATATATATATATGTATATATATATATATATATATATATATATATATATATATATATATATATATATTGTTGCGGATCCGGGGTGGCGGGATTCTCACCCGATCCTTGGCGCCAACCTCACCACCACCGTCTCCAGGGTTTATAACGCCAGCTGGCTCAGCACAGGCCTCGGGTCACGCGTCTTCAATCGCGATACCAACGTAATCCTGAACCTTACCAGTTGGGGAAATAGAACCCCGGTTACAGACTGGTTTTGTCAGATGCCGAGCGTTTTCTGCCAGTCTGTAACCATTTTGGTTTTACATGCCAATGGATCGGATCGTTCCTCGACGCGACACGAATTAATCCATCGCGGCAACTTCATATGAACCAACCAGATTTATTGGGGAACACAACACAAGCAAACCATTCCCGACAATGTTTTTATTAACAATCTTTAACCCGTTGTTAACTGGGGAACTACGGATTACAGGTTTCGAGGGGGTCGCTACCGAGATATGCCTTTTCAACGTGCAGACAAGACAGACAGACAGCATGCATGCAGACAAGACAGAGTACTTGGTGATGCTTCATGGACGAGAGGAAAGTGTCAAAAAGCATGAATGTCGCTCGTAATAAGCAGATCTCCACGTATTCGAGCCCCAGCTCCAACTCAAACACGCCGCGTGGCGAGACGGAGCTCGCCTTCCTTCTCGGCACCGCACGCGGTGTCCGCAAGCTCTGACCCCGCGTAAGGTTGACGGCACAAGACCGTCAGATCAACGATGGGCCTCAGCTGATTTCTGTCAAGGTCCAGCATACAAATACAGGCCTGGCCTGTTCACCAGACAAGGCCCAAATCGAGGTGCCGGGCTCCGGCAAACGTGTCGAGCCGTGAGGTGAGCAAGGACCGTCAGAGGCTCCGTCGTTTCCTCTCTTGCCTTCCCGCCTCGAAGCCTGACTTCTCAACTCCGTCCTCTCTGCAGAATCACCTTTTCTTTCCTTCTCTACGCTCGCCTCTCAAAGCCGACCACCATCTCTCTCACGGCAGAATCATCTCCTCATAAGAGTCGATCGCCGACTCGACGTGCAGGCCGCCTCTCCCACTGCCCAAAAAGGCAGACTCGATGTGCAGGCAGCCTCTCTTACTGCCAAAAATGCAGACTCGGCGCGCTCAGGTTCAGCGTCTCTCCCGGCAGATCCAACACTGTCCCTCCTTCGTTCGCTCGCTTCGAAACACGAGCACGCCTCGAGAGCGACTGTTTTCCCAAACTGAACCCTTTCTCTCTTTTTACCAGGTCCTCGTTCGCTCGCTGCGAGACACTGACTCCTCCCCCTTTTCGAAGCCGACAAACCCCTCCCCTCAGTTTCACTTCCACTTTTTGGCCACACCCTCTCAGCCAACTGGGCAGGGCCTCGTCCAGAATGGGGAAGAAAGAAGAAGGAGCTCTCGACACACCACCACTGTACGAACAATAAAAAATGCATCCTACACCTCCCAACACACATGTAACATCCATTTTACCAACAACCTCGCTAAACATGCATTTAATGGGGGATCTGAGCTAATCCTATATTTAGCAGCATACGAAGGGCCATTTCCATAACAATATATTCATATAAATATAAATATATATATACATTAAAAATATACATATAAATATACATCTATCTATAATTCCAGCAATGTGTGTGTGTGTGTGTGTGTGTGTGTGTGTGTGTGTGTGTGTGTGTGTGTGTGTGTGTGTGTGTGTGTGTGTGTGTGTGTGTGTGTGTGTGTGTGTGTGTGTGCGTGCGTCTGTCTGTATGCGACCGCCGTTTCTCGACGACCGCCGGTCCGATCTGATTGAAACTTGCCAGGAATATTGCCGATGACCCGCAGATGTGCCTTTTCGAGGTTTGATATCAATCGGACGAGCGGTTCCCAAGTTACGGCCATTTATCTGTCGACCAATGACAAGACACGGTGCTATGACATCACGAATGACATCACAATTAATGTTTATTATTATTTATTTATTTTTCCACGATTGACGTTACAATTCTTCTTCTTCTTCGTTTGGTATGACGTTACAATCGACGCTGGGGACCTGAGTATGTGCCTTTTCAAGGTTAGATATTAATCGGACGAGCGGTTCCCAAGTTACGGCCATTTATCTGTCAACCAATGACAAGACACGGTGCTATGACATCACGAATGACATCACAATTAATGCTTATTATTATTTATTTATTTTTCCACGATTGACGTTACAATTCTTCTTCTTCTTCGTTTGGTATGATGTTACAATCGACGCTGGGGACCTGAGTATGTGCCTTTTCAAGGTTTGATATTAATCGGACGAGCGGTTCCCAAGTTACGGCCATTTATCTGTCAACCAATGACAAGACACGGTGCTATGACGTCACGAATGATGTCACAATTAATGTTTATTTTGTTTTTTTGCACGATTGAGGTTACAATTCTTCTTTTTCTTCGTTTGGTATGACGTCACAATCGACGCTGGGGACCTGAGTATGTGCCTTTTCAAGGTTTGATATTAATCGGACAAGCGGTTCCCAAGTTACAGCCATTTATGTCAACCAATGACAAGACACGGTGCTATGACATCACGAATGACATCACAATTAATGTTTATTTATTTTTTATTTTGTTTTTTTGCACGATTGACGTCACAATTCTTCTTATTATTCATTTGGTATGACATCACAATCGACGCTGGGGACTTGACTTTGTGCCTTTTCAAGGTTTGATATCGTTCTTCATCTGTTTCAGCTGTTTCCTAAGTGTTTCCCAAGATTTGAAAACTGTCTTTTCCCAAGGTTTGAATGAATTGTTCAAATTAACAATTAATCCCAAGGTTTGAATTTTCCCAAGAGAAAGAGAGAGCTGTTTCCCAAGGGTCTGAAAGCTGTTTTTTCCCAAGGTTTGAATTCATTGTTGTGCTTGGGAGACATTTGTGAATACACTTACAGAGAAAGGGGCGAGAGAGGAGGGGGAAGAGAGGAGGGGTGAGAGGGGGCGAGAGAGGGAAGGGAGAGGGGGTGAGAGAGGGAGGGTGTCACAATTCAAGAGAGGAAGGGGCGAGAGGTGGGGTGATAGGGGGTGAGAGTGGGGGCAAGAGAGAGGGGTGAGAGGGGAGAGAGGAGGGGCGAGAATATGGGGGAGAGAAGGGGGGCAAGAGAGGGGGGAGAGAGAGAGGGAGGCAAGAGAGGGGGCGATAGAGAGGGGGCGTCACAATTCTTCTTCTTCTTCATTTGATATGACGTCACAATTGACGCTGGGGACCTGAGTATGTTTTCCAGGTGTTTCCCAAGTTATGGCCATTTATGATACGGTTGGTCCGATCTAATTGAAACAATGCCCCAATCCAGTCGTCGTTTACAAAAGCGAAGGAACGAAGCTGCACCTACGGGCACGCACCTACGGACCCGCATGGTGCTATGACGTCATGACACATCATGACAGGACACGGTGCTATGACATCATTCATGACGTCAGAATTGTTCTTTCTTTGTATATATATATATATATATATATATATATATATATATATATATATATATATATATATATATATATATATATATATATACTGATTGCACAATTGATGTCACAATTCTTCTTCTTCGTTTTATATGACGTCACAATTGACGCTGGGGACCTGAGTATGTGCCTTTTCAAGGTTTGATATCGTTCCTCTTCATCCGTTTCAGCTGTTTCTCAAGTGTTTCCCAGGTTATGCCAGTGATGTCTTAGCCACGCCCTTATGGCCACGCACCTATGGGCATGCACCTACGGGCCCGCACTAGTCTATCTATAATTTCAGCAGTGTGTGTGTGTGTGTGTGTGTGTGTGTGTGTGTGTGTGTGTGTGTGTGTGTGTGTGTGTGTGTGTGTGTGTGTGTGTGTGTGTGTCTGTATGCGACCGCCATTTCTCGACGACCGCCGGTCCGATCTGATTGAAACTTGCCAGGAATATTGCTGGGGACACGCGGATGTGCCTTTTCGAGGTTTGATATCAATTGGACGAGCGGTTCCCAAGTTACGGCCATTTATCTGTCGAGCAATGACAATACACGGTGCTATGACGTCACGAATGATGTCACAATTAATGCTTATTTATTTTTTCCCCACGATTGACGTCACAATTCTTCTTCTTCGTTTGGTATGACGTCACAATCGACGCTGGGGACCTGAGTATGTGCCTTTTCAAGGTTTGATATTAATCGGACAAGCGGTGCCCAAGTTATGGCCATTTATTTACCAAACCAATGACAGGACACAGTGCTATGACATCACGAATGACGTCACAATTAATGTTTATTTATTTATTTAATTTTTGTTTTTTGTGAATACATTTGTGAATACATTTACCGAGAGAGGAGGGGGGAAAGAGGGAGGGGGAGAGGAGGGGGAGAGGAGGGCGAGAGAGGGGGAGAGAGGGGGAAAGAGAGGTGAGAGAGAGGGGCGTCACAATTCAAGAGAGGGGGAGAGAGGAGGGGAGAGAGAGGAGGGCGAGACTAGGGGAGAGCGAGGGGAGCGAGAGAGAGGTGGCATCACAATTCTTCATTTGATATGACGTCAC
>NC_140973.1:9758415-9770915 GCF_056783735.1 Eptatretus burgeri | reverse complement strand
GTAATCCACCTGTGTACACTTTCCTCCACTCTTGTATGTCACCCTGTGTTCCTCCTTCTTCTTGAAATATGTGTTTACCACTGCCATTTCCATTCTTTTTACAAACTCTACCACCATTTGCCCTTCCACATTTCTCTTGTTGAGACCGTACCTCCCCATCACCTCCTCATCCTCTTTATTCCCTTCCCCAACATGTCCATTGAAATCTGCTCCAATCACCACTCTTTCATCCTTGGATACACTCTCCACCACTTCATCTAACTCACTCCAGAAATCTTCTTTATATTCCATCTCACACCCCATATGTGGGGCATATGCACTGATGACATTCATCATCACCCCTTCAATTTCCAACTTCACACTCATCACTCGGTCAGACACCCTCCTCACCTCCAATACCCTCTTGACATGATCTTCCTTCAGGATTATCCCGACACCATTTCTCCTCCCATCCACACCATGGTAGAACAGTTTGAAACCACCTCCAATGCTCCTCGCCTTACTCCCCATCCACTTGGTCTCTTGTACACACAGTATGTCCACCTTTCTTCTCTCCATCATATCAGCCAACTCTCGCCCTTTGCCAGTCATCGTCCCAACATTCAGAGTTCCAACTCTCACCTCCACACTTCTACCCTTCCCCCTCTCCCACTGCCTCCGGACTCGCCTTCCCCGTCTCCTTCTCCTCCTTCGCCCAGCAGTAGCACAATTTCCACTGGTACCCTGCTGACCACCGGTACCGGTGGCGGTCGTTGGTAACCCGGGCCTCGACCGATCCGGTATGGAAATTCGTTTTGTTGTCCGCATAATGATTTGGCATAGGTTTTTACGCCGGATGCCCTTCCTGACGCAACCCTGGTCGCTTCTTACGACACACAGGGATATGGTACACCTATTCTAACCGGGGCATACACCGGGCCCAGTAAAACTGGTGCTCATTTCGCCGACCTCGGAAGGATGGCAGGCTGAGTCAACCCCCTGGTGTTTTCGACTTGGTTTATATATATATAGATATATATATATATATATATATATATATATATATATATACATATATATATATATATATATATATATACACATTATATAAATACATATATATATATATATATATATATATATATACATACATACATATATTAATTCAGTGTCCCAACGGGGCTTGAACTCAGGACCTCTTGGGTCCCAAGCCACTGCCCTTACCACTGCGCCAACACCAGGCTTGTGTGTTATATATGTGTTATATATATATATATTGTTGTGGTTGACGAAATTCACAAACCACCATTCAGGTCCCTTAGGTGAGATATCTCGGTAAGTATATGTGTAGTTAGGCCCAAACCCGTTGTCTAGAGGGAATAAATGTCATTCATGCGGGCTGCGACTCTTCAGGATAGCCGTTTTTCTTTTACTATCTTTATTTTGGACCAGCCGCCATTATTACCACCACCAACCACGTCTCAACAGCCATCACACAACAACCACCAACCACAACGCCGCTTCACAACAACAACCACCAACCACAACGCCGCTTCACGACAACAACCACCAACCACAACGCCGCTTCACAACAACAACCACCAACCACAACGCCGCTTCACAACAACAACCACCAACCACAACGCCGCTTCACAACAACAACCACCAACCACAACGCCGCTTCACCACAACCGCCACGACCTTTACCGTCACAACTCGCCACCATCGCATCCACACCATCTCGCACCACTCGTGGGCGCCGATACTGGACTCGTGCAGGGCGCGCACCGAGCAGCGTATTCAAAAACATCACGGACTTTCCGCAGAAAACGGATCAAAAACGACTCACGCCCACTTTTGTTCCGTCCAATCGGAGAGCGTGGGCGATTTGGCCCCGCCTCCAGGGCGTTGGAGGGCAGTCGCGATATGCAAATACATGGATCAAAAAGCATTCACGCCCACTTTTCCTCGGGCCAATGGGGAGCCAGTTAGAGAGGTGAAGGGTCCGAGGCAGAGGGTCAAGGGTGAAAGAGCGAAGCCACGGGGCTTATATAAACGGCTGCATTCGTCAGTAAGTTCAGTTGTGCGGAGTTCAAGAGAGTCGTCGGTGGAGCTGGAAAGAAGTGGGAGAAGTCAAGAGTGAAGAGTTGGGACGAGCCAAGAGAGGAGACGGAGAGGGCGAGTAGACGAGCTGTGGAGAGGTGACGGCGGCGAAGGCGGACGAGGGGGTGCTCGCGTCGGTGCCGGGAGCTGCAGAGGGAGAGGCCAGCAACGCGACCGAGGAGGAGACGCTCGCCGCGGGACCCGAGACAGGGTGATATCCTCCTTCCCCCGAGCATCAGCAACCCCCTCCTGTTTCCCCCCGCGCTGAGATAGTGCGACAAAGGGGGCCCCCTTCCCACCCCCTACCAGACACTGTCCGCGAGGTCCGCGGAGTTGAGGCACCACCGCCGCTCTGTGTCTCATCATCAGACGGTAGGCCCGACACGGTCTCGGCCCCAGGCCCGCCTACCCCCCTCATCCTGGAGGGTGGTTCTCTTTTCTTTTGCTTTGGGAATATGTGTTGTCGGCGCCGTCTGTGAAGTAAAATTGTATAAGTGTTGCCGTGTGCCCGGTAGTCGGTTAGATCTGCATTGTTGCATTTGCTTTTTGTGTAATATTGTGTTTCTTCTTCTATTACATTTGCTTTTGGTGTAATTGTATATGTGTGCTTCCCGTTCATCGCGAATAAATGTGAGTTATGTTGAACTGTTTTCCCGCTTCGCTTCGTCTTTTCTTTCATTGAATCTCCATCTTGCTTCACGTAAAGGGTTGGTCGTGGGCTAAAACGCCCGATAATTAATCGAACCGTCGAGGCCGACGAATAACACCGCTCGATTATCCCGATAGTACGGAACGGGTCGCTTAAGTGGCCCGTGTCCGAAGTCGACCTGCGGCGAGGTGCGATCGCCCGGTCTACCCTCCGTGTGGGTACTTAGGTAGGTCGAATTTGGCGAGCAACCCTATCCCACGCGGGGGCCGATTGGCACGATCGTGGTGAGACCGAAAGGTCCACCCGCGACTGGTTCCCGGCGTTAGTCCGAGAGGGTCACGACTGGATTGTCCGTCCGGTGGGCGACGTGCCGCGATTTGATTTACGTGGCCGTTCGCACGCCGGCGGGCGCGAATCCGCAACAATATGTATATATATATATATATACACACACACACATATATATCAAAAAATATACATATATAAAAATATAGTAATATATCAATTCATATCTCAATAAAGATATATGTAAATAACTATATATATATATATATATATATATATATATATATCTTCTTCTTCTTCTTATTCTTCTTCTTCTTTCAGCTGCTCCCGTTAGGGGTTGCCACAGCAGATCATCCGTATGATCCGCATTGTGATTTGGCACATGTTTTACGCCGGATGCCCTTCCTGATGCAACCCTGGTCGCCTCTTACGACACAGGGATATGGTACACCTATTTTAGCCAGGGTATACACCAGCCCAGTACACTGGTACTCACTTCACCAACCTCGGAAGGATGACAGGCTGAGTCAACCCCCTGGTGTATTCATTCAGTGGCCCAACAGGGCTTGAACTCAGGACCTTTTGGATCCCAAGCCGCTGCCCTAACCACTGCGCCAACACCAGGATATATATATATATATATATATATATATATATATATATATATATATATATATATATATATATATATTGTTACGTTTGAGGGGGGGTATGCATTCAAAGGGTAATTAGGATGTTTAATTAGGTATGCCATGCTGTTCGAGTTTACCAGGATCTCGATGTAATAAGTAGAAATTCAGTGGTGATAAGTTGTCTAGTAAATGTTCATTTCTTCAAGGGGGAAATGATAAATGTCACGTAATTAGATAGGGACACGGGATAGGGTAAGTGTGTCTGCGTAAACCCCTTTTGGTATTCTCTGAAGACTGGCCATGACGTCACAGGACAGTTCAGCGGATGGCTCCGCCCCGTGATCACGATTGGCGGAAGGCGACGGCAGTGGGCCAATAAACGGCTCGATTGGAGGTGACGAGGGCAGAAGGATAAAAAGGTTCTGTTCGGGGTCGAAAAAGCAGCAGCAGCAGCAGCAGCAGCAGCAGCAGCAGCAGCAGCAGCAGCAGCAGCAGCAGCAGCAGCAGCAGCAGCAGCAGCAGCAGCAGCAGCAGCAGCAGCAGCAGCAGCAGCAGCAGCAGCAGCAGCAGCAGCAGCAGCAGCAGCAGCAGCAGCAGCAGCAGCAGCAGCAGCAGCAGCAGCAGCAGCAGCAGCAGCAGCAGCAGCAGCAGCAGCAGCAGCAGCAGCAGCAGCAGCAGCAGCAGCAGCAGCAGCAGCAGCAGCAGCAGCAGCAGCAGCAGCAGCAGCAGCAGCAGCAGCAGCAGCAGCAGCAGCAGCAGCAGCAGCAGCAGCAGCAGCAGCAGCAGCAGCAGCAGCAGCAGCAGCAGCAGCAGCAGCAGCAGCAGCAGCAGAAGAAGAAGATGACAACCAGAACGCTCGTGTGTTTTTTTGGTGTGGAACCTGTGCCGGCAGAGAGCGTCCTGGTTGCTGTGCTGAGTCGATCATGCTCTTGATCGTGACTGGGAGCCTTGCCGAGCCTCGTGCCTCGCTTTGGTTGGCTCTAGGGTTCTGCTGACTCGGAATATGGGGTCGGGCGGCGGGTGGACCTGCCTCCCTCTCCTGCTCGCGGCTTGGCGCGGGAGCTGGTTCCCTGGCGGCTGTGGGCGGACTTGGGCCAGGACCAGGAGGTCGACAGCACCGCGGTTTCTCCTGCCCCCCCCCCCCTGGCGAGAGCAAGGCCGGCTCGTCCGGCGCCGATCCAGGGACAGTTGCGTCCACACCACGGTCCAGCCTGACCACCAGAGATAGCTACGTTTTGTGTGTGTGTGTGTGTGTGTGTGTGTGTGTGTGTGTGTGTGTGTGTGTGTGTGTGTGTGTGTGTGTGTGTGTGTGTGTGTGTGTGTGTGTGTGTGTGTGCTTGGCGCCTTAGAGGGATTGAGAACTGTATATTCAGTGGTATTGTCTGTGTTTTTCCCCACACCCGATCCCACACCATCCCTTCGAATTGCCCCGGATCCCTCTTCTTGCCGAGTCTTGTTATTTCTGGTCAGTGGTAAAAAAGGAATAAACATCATCAACTCATTGAAAAGTGACTCGTGCCACCTTCCTCGTCCCGTTTGCGGTAGGGCGATTGAAACCGCCGTCTTTGGGTTATATAAAAATAAATCGCCTCCATCGTTTCGGCTCATTCTACATTGGCGGGACTGTTCAAGTCCCGTGGACGTCACTATATATATATATATATATATATACATATATATATATATATATATATATATATATATATATATATATATATATATATATATATATATACAGTTGGGGAGAACAAGTATTTGATACACTGCCGATTTTGCAGGTTTTCCCACTTACAAAGCACGTAGAGGTCTGTAATTTTTATCATAGGTACACTTCAACTGTGAAAGACGGAATCTAAAACAAAAATCCTGAAAATCACATTGTATGATTTTTAAATAATTAATTTGCATTTTATTGCATGAAATAAGTATTTGATACATCAGAAAAACAGAACTTAATATTTGGTACAGAAACCTTTGTTTGCAATTACAGAGATCAGACGTTTCCTGTAGTTCTCAACCAGGTTTGCACAGACTGCAGCAGGGATTTTGGCCCACTCCTCCATACAGATCTTCTCCAGATCCTTCAGGTTTCGGGGCTGTCGCTGGGCAACACAGACCTTCAGCTCCCTCCAAAGATTTTCTCTTGGGTTCAGGTCTGGAGACTGGCTAGGCCACTCCAGGACCTTGAGATGCTTCTTACGGAGCCACTCCTTAGTTGCCCTGGCTGTGTGTTTCGGGTCGTTGTCATGCTGGAAGACCCAGCCACGCCCCATCTTCAATGCTCTTATTGAGGGAAGGAGGTTGTTGGCCAAGATCTCGTGATACATGGCCCCATCCATCCTCCCCTCAATACGGTGTAGTCGTCCTGTCCCCTTTGCAGAAAAGCATCCCCAAAGAATGATGTTTCCACCTCCATGCTTCACGGTTGGGATGGTGTTCTTGGGGTTGTACTCATCCTTCTTCTTCCTCTAAACATGGCGAGGAGTTTAACCCAAAAAGCTCTATTTTGGTCTCAGACCACATGACCTTCTCCCATTCCTCCTCTGGATCATCCAGATGGTCATTGGCAAACTTCAGACGGGCCTGGACATGCGCTGGCTTGAGCAGAGGGACCTTGCGTGCACTGCAGGATTTTAATCCATGACGGCATAGTGTGTTACTTGTGGTTTTCTTTGATACCGTGGTCCCAGCTCTCTTCAGGTCATTGACCAGGTCCTGCCGTGTAGTTCTGGGCTGATCCCTCACCTTTCTCATGATCATTGAGGCTCCACGAGGTGAGATCTTGCATGGAGCCCCAGACCGAGGGAAATTGACTGTTATCTTGAACTTCTTCCATTTTCTAATAATTGCGCCAACAGTTGTTGCCTTCTCACCAAGCTGCTTGCCTATTGTCCTGTAGCCCATCCCAGCCTTGTGCAAGTCTACAATTTTGTCCCTGATGTCCTTAGACAGCTCTCTGGTCTTGCCCATTGTGGAGAGGTTGGAGTCTGATTGATTGAATGTGGACAGCTGTCTTTTATGCAGATAACGAGTTCAAACAGGTGCAGTTAATACAGGTAATGAGTGGAGAATGGGAGGGCTTCTTAAAGACAAAACTAACAGGTCTGTGAGAGCCGGAATTCTTACTGGTTGGTAGGTGATCAAATACTTATTTCATGCAATAAAATGCAAATTAATTATTTAAAAATCATACAATGTGATTTTCAGGATTTTTGTTTTAGATTCCGTCTTTCACAGTTGAAGTGTACCTATGATAAAAATTACAGACCTCTTCGTGCTTTGTAAGTGGGGAAAACCTGCAAAATCGGCAGTGTATCAAATACTTGTTCTCCCCACTGTATTTCTTCTTCTTTCGGCTGCTCCCGTTTGGGGTCGCCACAGCGGAACATCCGTTATGATCCACATACTGATTTGGCACAGATTTTATGCCGGATGCCCTTCCTGACGCAACCCTGGTCGCCTCTCCCGACACAGGGATAATAAATATATATATATATATATATATATATATATATATATATATATATATTGTTACGAATCTGGCAGCCATGAGTACTCAACATTCAGGTCCTTAAAGAACAGTTATATCGGTAAGTGTGTGTTTATAGTTTGGCTGGGCCCCGTACCTGTGTCTAACGGCAATTACATGTGTGCGCTGCCGAGTTTCGTTTCCAACAAATCTCCTTCACTTCACTTCACACACCGACGCCATTCCTCTCGTCCGTTTGGCCACATACGTGGGCGGAGATTTCCATGCCTCAGACTGGGACTCCGCCCAGGAAGGCAGGGGCGTGCCCCTTGTCCAATCACGCCACACCAATCACGCGCCTTTCCCACAGCACCCCGGCCAATGAGGGTTAAGATTGCCACAGAGAGCAACTTTCCCACGGCACCCCGGCCAATGAGGGTGGAGATCGCCTCAGATGGCGATTCTCTCATCCCAGAGGAAAAAGAAATGTAAAGGAACGCCAGGCTAGGAGGTTGGTTGTGGTCATCGTCGTAAAGCCATCGTCGTCTTGGGGGTCGTGGATCTTGGTGCTGGCTGGTTCGTCTGGTCCTGGATCATAGTCGGCTCTGATGTTCTCCTTGGTCTTGGTCGATTGGTGCGTGGCCGGTTGAAGAGCGTGGTCGAGTCCCACCGAGCCGGATCGTCGAAGACCACACGAGGTGGACAGGTCCAAGCACAGGTTCTGGTCTCCAGCTCACCTGTCCTCGAGCTGGAAGCCTTCAATAAAGACCCGACGGGGTCCGTGTGTGTGTGTGTGTGTGTGTGTGTGTGTGTGTGTGTGTGTGTGTGTGTGTGTGTGTGTGTGTGTGTGTGTGTGTGTGTGTGTGGGGGGGGGGGGTCCGTCTTCAAGTAGAATTTTGTAAGTGCTTTCTTTTGCTCATTGTACATTGCATTTCTTATAGTGGTGATAGCTCTGCTCTTTGTGTGCCTCCCCTCCCCGATTATTGTAAATAAATACCCCTATTGTTGAATGTACCAGCTCGTTTCTGTGTTTCTATCATTGGTTTGCCACGCTGCGAACGGGAACTAGGAGGGTTCATTGTTGCCATAATCGTGCAATCGGCCCGGCAGGATTCTGGTACTCTCCACTCGGGGTACGGCTTAGATCCGGCTCGGTAACGGCCCGGATTGCGCAGATCCTGCCGAGGGTGAATTTCCCCAGTAGTTTGGACAACGTGGGTATTTCGTTCCTGTCAGCTCGTTCTGCCCGGCTTGGGATCGATAACTCCTCCTTCTTCACCCGTCCTTCTGTCGTCATCGACTGTGACTCCGCCTCCACTTCTCCACCCTTCTCCGCCCACACGTCATTGACTCCACCAACCTGGTCCCATCTACAACTCTGCCCACTCACTCTCGAGGCCGCCTTCTCGACCGAAGTCCCTCCCTCTACGCCCGGCGGTAGCGTCTCATTCTGGGACCGACGCCAGCTGCACGAAGTACCACGAAGCAAGAAACGGCACGCCAGCTGTCAGGGAGATATCGCCCAGCGGAGCATCCCCCCAAAGCGTATTGGTGGCGCGATTGGGCAATCGTGCAAGAAGGTATTCAGAGACCGTTAGCCTCATCTCTCCTACTTTTTCTCTTAATTAACTCCTCTTCATCGGGGTGTGTGTGTGTGTGTGTGTGTGTGTGTGTGTGTGTGTGTGTGTGTGTCCTGGCACCTATCCTCGTAAGTTAAGATTACCGAAGATTATTATTATTTCGGGTTAAGTCTGCTCTGTCTGCTTTCGTTAGTTGCTTGTATTATTGTCACACCTCACGCTTCTTTCTATCCCTACATTACATACCAATAAAACTATTCACTGTACCACATATCTTTCCTCGCCTGCTTGTAAATAAATTATTCTTATAAATGTTGCGAGGTCGTTTTTGTCTTTTCTTTCATTGATCCAGCATGGTCCGAATCCTAGCTTAGCCGGGGCTTTATTCCCAACGATTCGTTCCTTTTAGCCGGTACGTCCTTGGCAGTGTCGCTCGGCTGCATCTGGTCCGGTAAAGTGATCTGGTTCGGACAAGGCGTACTGAGAGCATGTTTCCCGGTAATCAAATCACATGATTAATTAGGTAACCCGGTTAACCCATTGACGGGAGGACCTTAGGTCATGCGGTTGAGTTATTGGCGTTCACGGTCGGTTAGTGACCCGCCGTGTCACGGAATTATCCGTGTGTGACGGCCTACAATTCCGGGGAGTCTGGTGGGAGCCGAGATAGCTTCTCCCCCAAGTGGCCCTCTCACCTGATCCCCGGCCCGCAATGATATATATATATATATATATATATATATATATATATATATATATATATATATATATATATATATATATATATATATGTAACACTGAGGAATTATTTTTCTTTGAGCAAAAAATAACCTATGATTGCACTTTACGTTTTTTAACTCAACTCGTAATTGTGATTTGGCCGAGGTCGAGTGAAGGGAGGTAGATGACATTTATTCCTGATATGTGAAACATCCTGCAACCCATGCCTATTGAAAACGGACTTTTTCGAATGTGTGCTACATTTTACATCCAATCATCATACAACTTTGTAAAAAAAAATTATCCATGGGTAGGCCCTCCGATGATGAACATTTTGTGTCGAATCACTCAAGCAGTTGTGGAGAAAACAAATTTAAAAGTGAATAAAGGTGAAAAAGTGAGGGCCACAGTGGATTCTCTCAGCGAAGGAGCCTCGTGAGTGGAGGAGACCAATGGGTCGACCAAGTGCCTCGTGGTTGCAGCAGGTTGATCGGCATCTCAAGGAGATGGGGATGGGCCAGACATCTGCCTGGGGGATGGCCATACGGAGGCCCCTGGAGTACCGGCGGAAAGTGGACGCAGCAATGCGCTGCTCCGGTGCATGCTTCCATACCTGACCTGACCTGGCCTTGCTGGACGTTCCACAGCATGATTAAGGATGGTTGTGCACGCCTATTGCTAAAACTAGAAGGGCACTCAGTAGAGCATATACCCCCGCCACACAATGCCTCATCCAGTAGAACATATCGGACCCAAGAAATCTTTGAGATATCATCCATGCATCCATCCATCCATTGGAACCATACTCTGTGCAGAGCATTGGTGCTGCCAAAGTCTTCTTGGCCATTGGGCACACTCCTGGATGGGTCACCACTTCAACACAGGATACCAGCAAGCTGGCACTCCTTTGGCCAACGTCAAAAGGATGACAGGCAGTCAACCCCACCTGGCATTAATTCAACAGCCGAGTGGGATTTGAACTCTGGATCCTAGGATCACCAAGGCCACCACCCTAACCATTAAGCCAACACTAGGCATAGAGATATCATGCTGCACTGTATTGTTTTTGGCCCCATCTCTCATTGGTGAAGATTCACGATTAAAATTCTCGGATCCGGATTTGGATTGTCACAAAAATCTAATCAATTTGTCCTTGTTACACACCCAACCCGTCCACCAAATTTCATCCGAATCTGTCCACAACTTTTCGAGGTATACTGCACACAAGCAAACACACAAACAAACAAAATGTCGTGCATAGCACGATACTTGTGAAATCCCTGAAGCAAATTTGATCCTTAAAATAAATGGTGGTTGAATTCAATGACCAAACATGCAAATCCTATTCAAATTTCAAATCAATCGGATGAAAACTGACAATTTTAGAAATTCTGCCGATATCGACCTTTCGCCCAAAGTTGAGCTCAAAAATAATTGGCGGTTGAATTCAGTGACCTGAGATACAAATCCTGTTAAAATTTCAAGTGAATTGGGTGAATATTGAGGATTTTAGAAATTTGACAAAGTTGTTGACCTCAAAAACAATAGACTTCTTGCTTATGACGAACTCTACCATGTGGTGAAGTTTCTTGAAGATTGGTTTAAAAATGTGACCTGGAGGCGATTGGCATACAAACAAACAGACAGAATAAGCTGGTAGGCGGCGATGGGTCGCCGAGCCAGGAAACCATAAGATATAGAGCACAATGGATGTCATATAGCGGATCGGGAATCACCTGAAGATAATGCATATCAAATCTCATCCAGTTCCATCTTCTGATAACTACCTCCTCGGTATCCATTTGAATGAAAAGTACCGAAAATGCGGTTTGAAATCGGAAATCCCCAAAGTTCGAGGGGGTGCTGTGGGTGAACAAAGATCTAAATCGAAAATCTGGCTCGATCGTTTGTGCACAATGTATTCCAGACGATTAGTGTGAATTTTCATGACCATCCGACCATAACCCGAGGAGTAGCATTTGGCGCGAAGGCACCTCCAGCTCTCGCATATTATCGATTTTTGCACTAATTGACCTTTGACCCCTGACCTAAGCGAAATCGGTCAATATGTCCTGAGGCAAAGTTGTAGTACTCATTGAGTACCATGAACCTGCAAAGTTTCATTCGTATCGATGCACTCACCTGGTTGCTAGGGGGCCTTCAATTTTCGTGCATACCCTAATTGTAGGGGGCGCAGCGGGTAAAGTATTCCATATATATCACAAAAACCGGAATATATTTGATAGAGCATCACCTGTGGATCATTCGTGCCAAATTTCATAACCCTACGTGGGATAATGGCTTTCGGAATTGATTTTCGCGTGAACGGTTGCGATTTTGAAGGTTTTTCGGTTGTTGCTGGGGAACCAAAGCGTCCCTAGCAACCATCACAATTTCCAAAGCACGAGGTCATAAGATGTACCAACCACCCGAGTTTGGTCAAAATCCGCCCACGTTTACTACCAATTATGCTGATGACAAACATCCAAACAAACAGACAGAATTACTGACAATAAGGGTCACCTATTTCGGCGACCCAACAATAAGGGTCACCTATTTCGGCGACCCAACAATAAGGGTCTCCTATTTCGGCGACCCAACAATAAGTGTCACCTATTTCGGCGACCCAACAATAAGTGTCACCTATTTCGGCGACCCAACAATAAGTGTCACCTATTTCGGCGACCCAACAATAAGGGTCACCTATTCCGGCGACCCAACAATAAGTGTCACCTATTTCGGCGACCCAACAATAAGGGTCACCTATTCCGGCGACCCAACAATAAGGGTCACCTATTTCGGCGACCCAACAATAAGGGTTACCTATTTCGGCGACCCAACAATAAGGGTCACCTATTTCGGCGACCCAACAATAAGGGTCACCTATTTTGGCGACCCAACAATAAGTGTCACCTATTTCGGCGACCCAACAATAAGGGTTACCTATTTCGGCGACCCAACAATAAGTGTCACCTATTTCGGCGACCCAACAATAAGGGTTACCTATTTTGGCGACCCAACAATAAGGATCACCTATTTTGGCGACCCAACAATAAGGGTTACCTATTTCGGCGACCCAACAA
>NC_140973.1:9668415-9753415 GCF_056783735.1 Eptatretus burgeri | reverse complement strand
TGTAAGGTCGAGTCCAAATTTGAAGAACTAAAAACTCTCGCTCCCTTCGGGAGCATTGGCAAGACATCTCCCCCTTGGCAGAATGTGGGAAGGGTTGGGGTTGCCCATGACCTGGCCGTGGGTTGGAACCTGGAGGGACAAGGGACCGAGGGAAGAATTATTGCAAGGGGAGGACAAACGGGGTGGACAACATCGATGCAGCTACAAACTCTCAGGAAGGAAAAAAACTGGGAAATTTGGAAAGAGGTGTCCTTTGGGAGAGTTAGTGGGGGACGATGTAAGAATGTGAACAGCTATCTTGAAACCCTGAAGAGTAGAGTGAGATTGAAGAGAATGTTGAAGTTGGGTCCACAGGTTGTAAAAAGAGCAATGCATGAGTGGAGGTGAGCAGTGATTCTGGATTGTGCGAGTTTCACCAGATGGGGGTTGATGGTGGACCATGTGTGCCTTGCAGAAACCTTGAGATGGAGGAGTTGGGGGGGGGAGGTAGGGAAGGCAAAGCACAGAAAGTGTAGAGCATGCAAGACCAGAAAGGAGCAGGTAAAAGACAGAGACCACCAACTTGTCTGTGATGGCGAAGTAATAGGCCCATATACTCGTGAGAGATTCCAAAAATCTTGAAAGCCTTGGTTTCCAAGTCATCAAGCTCAGCAAGGTGTGAGGCAAGGGTGCCAGCTCAGATGGGAGAGCAGTATTCCATCAAGCTGTCGATGAAGGTCTTGTAGGTATGCTAGATGAATAGGAGGTGGATAGGAGTTCATATATGCCAAGTTAGTTGTTTGCACGGTTGAGGATGCCAGGCAGCCTTTGCCATTACCTTTGGCGACTTTGGTGAGTTTGGCAATTTGGTGGCTGGTTTTGGCTTTGGAAATTTTTATACCTCCGCTGACAAAGTCACCTGAGGTATTATGTATTCGGCTGTCCGTCCGTCCATGCTTCCGTGATAGGTTTTTAATAACCACGATAACTTAAAATGGCCAAAAGGATCTCAGTCAAAGTTTGTACAAATATGTGTAATGATGTGGAGATGAACCGATTAGATTATGGGGTCAAGAGGTCAAAAGTCAGAGGTCCTATTAAGTAAAAATTATGTTACCACACTAACTTGTGAACCAGTGATGGGATTTTGACCAAAGTTGTAATAAGTACAGTGTATATTTTTGATGTAAAGATGAACTGATTAGATTTCGGCATTAAGAGGTCAAAGGTCAGAGGTCGTGTCAGGTAAAAATGATGGCGAGGTAGGGATTTGAACTAAACTAAGTGCATATACCATGATACACATGTACAGATTAGATATTGAGGTTTTTGGTCCAAGTTAGAGTAAGAAAAGACAATGTGGGTGGAGGCGTATCGGTCGATGTCGCTACATCAAATTGTCTGGTTATGTTTACATTGAAGGAAAGTTTTTGTTTTTTTATGTTGAAGGCTCCAGTCACAGACTACTGTATATATAGTGCTCATCCATTTCAGGCCTTCAATAAAAGAACTGCTTGGAGAGAAAAGTGAAGAAAGAGAGAATAGTCTCAGAGTTTTTGAGGAAGTACAAAATCTGCTTTTTGAAAAGGGGAAGGTGCTCGAGAGTGTTTGGAAGGACATGAGAAGGTGAAGAGTTCCAGAGTTTGGCAGTGAAGGGGAAGAAACAAACATCGTAACGGCCCATCCTTGAGTTGCCAATGGCCACACAACAATCACGTGATGTGACTTGTCGAGGATTTTGTGGTCTCGCTAATGGCGGAGGTACACAAGCAGCAAGTTCTCGAGGGCAGAAACCGAAGTAATATCCATAGAAAAGAGAAGGAGAGCAAAGTTTGCGGCGTATTTCTCGTGGGTCAAGTTTTGAGATCAGATTGGGAGAGTTGATAAGTAGGATTAGTTTGGATTCAATTCTGTCCAGTCAGTATGTGAAGCTGGAACCTCCCCAGATGTGAGAGCAGTACTCGATACAAGGACGAATCAATCCTTTATATTGTTGAAGCAAATGTTCAGAGGAGAAGAATCTTCAGCATCTGAACAGGACTCTTAGTTTCTTCAAGGCAGACTTAGCTATTTGTGTAATGTGTGGATTCCAGGATAAATTTGATGTTGGGATAATACATACTGGGTTTATTGCATCACATGGTGTAGTTATGGAGCTCCCAAAAGAGGTTGGGGAGTTGAGAGGAGCTTGAGAGAGAAAGAGATGGGAAGAAATTGAGTTTTAGAAGCATTAAACCCAACTTGATTACAAGTGAGTTAATGGTGGATACTCGGCAGATGACTGGAGCAGATCACGTTTGCCAAATAAAGATCATGGCTGATAGTGGCACCCAGGAGGTTGAGTGACTGAACTTCTTCAAGAAGATTGTCAAGAAAGTAGATGGGACGGTTCACGAGAGGGTCCTTTCAGAGAGAGATAGTGAGAATGTGAGTTTTGCCAGGATTGAAAGACATATTTGAAGTGTTTGATCAGCTTGTGATTTTTTGTTTTTTCAAGATCTGAAGAGAGAGAAGAGGTGTCTGCCAAACTGAAGGATGGGGGGTGTTATGGCAGAGTGTGGAGTCAACCACAAAGATATAAAGGGGATTTTCCAAAGAGTCAGAGAGCTCGTTTATGAAGATCAGGAATCGGACTGGGCCCAGAACACTGCCTTAGGGCACACCAGCCTTGGCACGGAGAGGAGATGAAAGGATTCCATTGAGTGCCACATGCTGGCTACGAGAGAAGAGGAAGTCAGTGAGCTTTATGTGGAGTTGGCCTTGGATGCCATCGGCAGACAAGTTTGGAGAGAATGGTAGGATGCTGGACTGCTTGAGATTTATCAAGAGAGATGGCCCTGATCTCCTGTCTAATGTGGAGCATCTCCATCCATTGTTGGGAGAACAGATACAGCCTGTCCAAGGTGGGGTGACCTGCTCTGAATCTGAAATGATGATCTCAGATGAGGTTTTTGGAGAAAAAGAAGGATTTGATGTCAACTGCGATGATGGATTCCATGACCTTGCTGATGACAGGAAGTAAGCTGATGGGTCTGTAGTTAAGGGGATCGGTTTTTGCGCCTTTTATGGAATGCAGTGATGTTGGCAGATTTCCAAGAAGATGGAATATGACTTTGGGCAAATTATTTGGTGAAAAGAGCAGAGAGAGGATGTGCAAGAACGGCAGAGCAGGTTTTTAGGAAACGTCAGCTGATGTCATCTGGTTCAGCTGAAGAATCAGAGT
The DNA here is from genome assembly GCF_056783735.1 of Eptatretus burgeri. Lineage (NCBI taxonomy): Eukaryota > Metazoa > Chordata > Myxini > Myxiniformes > Myxinidae > Eptatretus > Eptatretus burgeri. The sequence goes on along the minus strand of NC_140973.1, from coordinate 9,750,213 downwards.
CGAGGTTGCCGGAAACTTCTCCACCTTCTCAGGTGCAAAAGAGACTGAGTCCAGGAGCAGTTGGGTATGACTGGGTATGGTGGATACAAGGGGTGAGGGATTGGGGACACAATATTTTGAAGAAAACACAGAATTGAAGCATTCTCATCAGCGGAGTCGGCTGTGGTGACATTTGAAGTGCAGGAAGGGATGGAAGGGGAGCATACACTAGAAAAGACTTAGCACAAGGCACCACCAGGTTTTAGAGGATAGAGACAAGTTTGAAAGTTCACTCGTGATGTTGGCTTTTCTCCGAATCATGCAAATTCGTTTGCAAACATGCTTAAGATCAAGTTTTCTCTTTAGTTTAGTCCATAACATCACAAAAAACATAGTGGCAATACCCCTGGGCACTCACCTGGTATCGGCTGGATAAGATAACCAGGGAACCACTGGTAGGCATGGATGACCCACAACATATCTAATGGAGAAGAAAGTGAATACCTATGGATTTTTTTTAATGCCATGAACAAACCTTGGTACATCACAGGTGATAAAGGTTGTGGTTAAGTTTCATCAAAAGTGTGTGTGTAGTTCCCGAGAAGAAAGCAAATACCTATTTTTGGGGGCAACGACCCGTATACCCTATTAGACAGCAAATTTTTCAATTGCATGAAGAAACTTTGATACATCGTGGGTAATGAAGGTTGTGGTCAAGTTTCATTGAAATTGTGTGTGTAGTTTCGAAGAAGAAAGGAAATGCATATTTTGGGGGGCAATCCCCCTTACACTCCCTTCAAGCCCGATTTTTCCAATGTCATGAACAAACTCTGGTACACCATAGGTGATGAAAGGTGTTTTCTGAGAAGAAAACAAATATTTATTTGAGGAAACAACCCCCCCTCCCCGTAAACTCCCTTCGTAGACCCCCTCAGACCCCGACCTTTTTTTAATGCTGTGAGCAAAGTTGGGTATGTCATGGGTGATGAAGGTTGTGGTCAAGTTTCATCATAATTTCATGTGTAGTTTCTGAGAAGAAAGCAAATACCTATTTTGGGGGGGCAACCCCCATAGACCCCCTCAAGGCCTGAATTTTCTTATTTAATGCCCTGAACAAACACCATCTCATATCATCCCCTTTCTACCCCTATTAACCCTCCCCAAGCTCACCTCTTTCCCAATTTGCAGTGTTCCCTTTCTGAGAGTTTGCTTGTGTATCCATCTTGTCCACCCCATGCCTCCTCCCCGTAACCCTCATCCCTTCCCACATCCCTTATTTGTCCAAGTCTCCATCTATTTTGTCCCTCAACCCGAGTATTGGTGTTTTTCCCCCTCTTTCTTTCTACTGTTCATTTTGTTCTATTATACTCTGATCCGTTCTGTGTTCTAGCTCCTCCACGAGCCTTGACTTTGCATGCAAAAAAAATTAACCGATCTGATGCAGGCATAAGGCAATGTTGGATTGGATCAGGGAATTTGAATGCTCCGTTGTGCTTGTGAACAGATTTATCATACAGGCATCCTTCTATTAATTTATAATTGGTCGCTGGCTTTGACACTAAAACACATTTTTTTATTACGAACCGTATAGGCATCAAAAAGCTACATATATCAAACTAACAGATTCAAATGGAGCACCTCGCCACCATCGGAGCATTTGAATTGTTTCAGATGTGGCAATAAATGTGAATAGTTGCTCCCAGCTTGCCAGCTCGATGGTGGAAGGCGCCTTTTGCATTTTTGCCGCCTTCATCCCTAGTCCATTTAGAATGTGGGCACGGGCAACTTGCTCGTATTAAAAAAAAAGATGAGAAATTGATTAGCATCTGAAATAATGAGTACTTTATGAATGAATGCAATTTTAAAAATGCAACTATCATTGAAATTTTATATATGGGATGAGTTACATTATCGATCCTACAAAGTAATATTATTACCTCGACCGCTGAAGGTGAAGGAGGTTATGTTTTCACCCCTCGCTGTCTGTTTGTTACTTGTAAAATCGAAGATTTTTCAAGAACATTGGTTCGTCGTTTCGTTATTCTGTCTGTCTGTCTGTCTGTCTGTCTGTCTGTCTGTCTGTCTGTCTGTCTGTCTGTTTGCCTACAGGTCACAATTTTAAACCGATCTTCATAAAACTTCACCACATGGTAGAATTTGTCATCAAGAAGAAGCCTATTGTTTTTGAGCTCAAAAGGTCAACATAGGCAAAGGTCAACAACTTAGTTGAGATTTCTAAGATCTTCAGTTTTCATCTGATTGACTTAAAATTTGAAGAGAAATTATACTTCAGGTCACTGAATTCAACCAAACAATTATTTTTTGAGATCAACATAAGCCCAAGGTCAACAACTCAGGTGGTATTTCTAAAATCCTCAATTTTCATCCGATTGACTTGAAATTTGAAGAGGAGTTGCATATTTGGTCATTGATTTCAACCACCAATTATTTTTGAGGTCAAATCTATTTTATGCATTTTGCAAGTATCGTGCTCTGCACGACGTCTTCTTCTTGTTTGTCTGTTTGTGTGCAGGATATTTCAAAAAGTTGTTGAGTCATCCGGATGAAATTTGTTGGGCAGGTTGGGTGTATGACAAGGACGAATTGATTAGATTTTGGTAATGATCCAGATCCTGATCCAGCTGCTAGAATTTATAAAGTGATTCTTCACCATTGAGAAATGGGGCCAAAAAGGATATATCGCACGATATCTCAAAAGTGGCGGACAGATTTTTACGTAACTTTGTGGACACATTGGGTGTGTGGCAAGGATGAATTGGTTCGATTTTGGTGAAGATCTGAATCCAGATCCAGATACGAGAACTGTTTAATTTTTTAAGTGATTCTTCACCATTGAGATGTGGTGAAAAACAATGTATAGCATGATATTTCAAAAATGTTTTGGGCCCGATATGTTCTCGTGGATCAGGCATTGCGTTGTGGAGGTATACGCTCGACCGAGTGCATTTCCAGTTTAATTTGGTATTTTCAGAGGAAGCACCTAGTTGGAAAAGCAGAATATCTTTAACCTAATATGTTACATAACAATGAATTTGTAACGGTCGTCATGGTCTCCAGGGTCCTTCGCTTGCACCTGTATGACTGGAAGAGTCTACTACAACTGTCCAAACAATCAACAATAAACTGTTTAAAATGTAATCCTCGTATCTGTGATCTAATCTCACTTCAAACGGTCCTCTGCCTCAACATTCTTTGTTTGTGTAGTAGTGTAGGAGCATATTTGACTGCAGAGTGCTTCAGAATAAGGAGTGGAATTGGATTCTATCTCTGCTTTTTATCTGTGACACATCATAACTTCAGCCATGGTTTGCCAAATTTGAGTTGTATTCCTCCACTACTTTCTGCAATTCAGTCGATCATGGAAATATAGATGTTTTTTTTCATCTTGTTGCCAACTCATTACACTGTAAACATACTCGGTGGCTTAGTAGTTGGAACTTCCACTCTGGGAGGTCGGTGGTTGAACCCCGGCCGAGTCGTACCAAATACTTTAACTAGAATGGCACTCAGTAGAGCGCATACCTCCGCCAGGCTGAACAGTTTATGTTTTCTATCCCACCGATGAGTTGGAAACGGATCTGGATCTTCACCAGAATCAAATCATTAATCGACAACTTTTTTAAATATAATTCTATATATCGCTTGTGGCCCATCTCTCAATGGTGAAGAATCACTTAAACATTTAAAAAAATCATTGTATCTGTATCCGGATCTGGATCTGGATCTTCACCAAAATCGAATCAATTAGTCCTTGTCACACATCCAACCTCTCCACCAAGTTTCGTCCGAATCAGTCTTGTAACTTTTTGAGATATGCTGCTCACAGACAGATAGGGGTGAAAACATAACCTCCATCCATGTTCGCTGGTGGAAGTAAAAACGGTACATGCTGCTTCCTTGCTTGATGCTCAGCATTTAAAAAGGATAGAGAAAGGACAAACCGCCATGGGTTTTGGAAATTCCTCCTCCATTATCCAGCTGAGTGCGGAGAGAAAAGCAACATCATAAAGATCTCTGGTACCCAGAGTGCTCAGGGAAGTGATGTCACTTCCTCCCAATCTAAGTGTCTGTGTTTGTCTCTAAGGAAATCCTCAGTTGTCTCATGTATTTGTCTGTATGTTGGAGTGGGATTTGTGCTCCAGCTCCTCCATGAGCCTCAGACACTGGATAAAAAAATTATTTATTTTTGCCTTTTCTTAACACATCTATAATGTGAAAGGAGCAAACAGATCTCTTGGGAATTGCAGAGCTAAGTGTACGTGGACCAAGCATCGGTTGGAGGATTTCTTGGCTGATTCATTTTCAGAGTGCAAGTAAAAACTAGTGAAGTCGATGGTGCACCGTCGCAAATCCACATGCTTCCCACTTGATGCAAACTTGAAAGACAGCAAAAAGTTCCACCAGGAACCAATATCAAATATTGGTTCCTGACCCAATATCAAATGTTGATGAGTTTTAAAAATTCCAGTTTTGACCCCTGTGACCCCAAGTTCCCACCTCTTCGGGCATGGACCAGGTGTGAAATCCAAAAAAAATCATTACATATTTCATGCACCCTCCAATGTGTATCACATATCCAAAGTTTCATTTTATAATGTTTAAAATGTGCCCGTAATTGCATTTTTCGGGAGATGATCTTTTGACTCCACACCAGGGGCAGGGTCAAAAATGACACTAATCTTGCACCTTCGTGCCATGTGGTGATCATCACTACCAAGTTTAGTGAATTTCTGCCCAACCCCAACCATTGAGGAGGGGCATGACGGATGGGTGGATAGACAGACAGATCCGGCGACAATATTCACCCTTTTGTTATTTAGCTCACCTGGAATGTAGTTATGGAGAGCTTATGCGATCGTGCATCATCCACTCTGCCCATCCGTCTGTCCGTCCATCCACAAATACTTTCAACTTCTTCTCTGAAACAACACATGATTTTGATGAAACTTTACCACAACATTCATCACCGTCAATGTACCAAAGTTTGTTCATGGCATTAAAAACAAGCTCGAATGAGCTAAGATCCTCGTCCTCTTAATAATGACGTCATAAAACGAATATGACGTCATTGTGATGTATCAGGCTTGCGATAAATTATCTGTGCTAATGCCCGGCTTAATTCTCGCAAACAAAATTCAAACAGCTTGCCTAGTTTCGGAGATAATGGTATAGGCGATTTCCATTAGCGGCGATATTATGACGTCAACTTTTTTTCTAGGAAGAATTTCCAAAATCGGAGATGGTTACTGCCTGCGCGTGGGCTTTCTGCATATACCTGGCAAGTTTCACGAAGATCCGATGAAAACTCTGGATTGTGAAACAAAAAATGTCAAAAAATTGGAATGATGTCATAGAAATTGATATGACGTCATAGTGATGTATCATATGTGCGGTAATTCATCTCTGCTAATGCCCTGTTCGATTCCCGCAAACAAAATTCAAAAAGCTTGCCTAGTTTCGGAGATAATTTTTTAGGCGATTTCCATTAGCGGAGATATTTTGACTTCATAACTTTTTTTTTTTCTCGGAGGAATTTTCAAAATCGGAGATCGTTACTGTCTGCGCAGGGTATTTTTTTACACATATATATATATATATATATATATATATATATATATATATATATATATATATATATATATATATATATATATATATATATATATATATATATATATATATATATATATATATATATATATATATATATATATATACCAAGTTTCAGGAAGTTTCGATGAAAACTGTAGGCTGTGAAACAAAAAAAAGTCCACAAGAATAACAACGTGAGTAAGACTTAGAGATCCTCAACGACGATCTAAAACTCAGGCCCGAAGGGGGTTTACAGCGGTTGCCCCCCAAAATAAGTATTTGCTTTTTTCTACACATACAATTTAACTACACATACAATTCCGATGAAACTTGACTACAACCTTCATCACCCATGATGTACTCAAGATTGGACATGACATTAAAATAAATCGAGGTCTAAGGGGGTCTTACGGGTCTAAAGGAGGGGTTGCCCCCAAAATAGGTACTTACTTTCTTCTCCATTACACATTCTGTGGGTCAACCATGCCTACCAGTGGTTCCCTGGTATTCTTATCTAGCCGATACCAGGTGAGCGCCCAGGGGTATTGCCCCTATGTTTTCAAAAAGCATGGGGATAAAAAGAAGACTCATCATAGTCATCTTTGACATTACTTTGGTGCCTCCAGAGGCTAGATCATATTGGCTGAAGACCATGACCTTTCCATACACTGTGATTGTTTCTCACTGATTAAAACCAATAAATAACAATTGACACTGATTGCACCTATAAATAAGAGAACAAGCTGTATTATTGTGAGTTTTATGCAATATATGATGATGATACAACCTTTTCATAAAACCAACTTGCGGAACTCCCCTAAATATTTACGTCAGAAGAAGTGATGACGATAATGCTACAAATAACAAGCTGTGTATTAGTATCGTCAGGGCCTCATTTAGCACTAAGCACCGCCTGACAACATCCTTTTGTTGTGTGTAGAGTCAAATGAGCTGGTAGGATAGGTTAGACTGTTCGAGGTATATGCACTCACCCTTGAACTGTCTACCATTGGTTTGAATGTCAACACAGTCATAAACTGTCAGCCTTGTATTTTGATTGCAAGGTGATGCATATGGTATAAGTGTATGCCATACATCCGATAGTAGATGTTAATCTGGAGGACACAGCTACAAGCAATGGTCGGTGGACGTTGAAGATCCCGCGGCGTCTTTTTTGAAGAGTCGATGAGTTATTGCCATCACCCTTGAACAAATTACAAATTGTTGCTTTAAACCATGGGTAGAAGTGATCTGATCAACCTGGATTCCACTGATACCAGGTTGCAATCTTGTGATCTCAGAGTGTGATTTAACCAGACTCGGTGACATAATGGTTAGAGTGCCCACTCTGAATCTGGGAGGTCGTCGGTTTAAAAACGACCACTGCAAAATCGTACCGAAGACTTTAAAAATGGTTCTTGCTGCTTCCTTGCTTGATGTTTATTGTTTAATAAGGATAGAGCATGAACAAACAACCGTCGGCTGGCATCCATTTCACAGGCTTGATGGGCCTAATGGCCTCCAGCATTGAAATTCCCTGGAAGCAAACTCGTATAAAGCACCGACCTTTTCCACATTTAATTTTCTCATCATAATGTATATTTTTCACATTTTTCAAATATTTTTCACATTGTTACCATACAAGCTTCACACATTCTTATGGTTCAACATAATTTGCATGGTTCCACACCTGACAATCAAAACCAGGTGAGGACGTCAACAAAAAAGAAATTATGAGGAAATCTCGCTTTCCTGTGACCAACCCCTCCCTCCCCCCCCCCCAGTTGGTGAATTCCTGCTTCTTACTGAGCCATGCCCAAGCTAAAATAAGTACCATTTGTTTTCTATGGTTCTCAGCAACTGTTTATCACAGGTAACTGTACCTCAATCGTCCCACTTGTTGTTTTCATTTCCTTAGGTGGTACAGTATTATAAAAGTGAAAATACTGAGATTTTGCTTCTTTTGGTTGCTTTTGCTCGTCCGTCTGCTCACGCAGTGGGAGGCGAGGTTTTGCAATCACTTCTGTGTCTGTGTCTGTGTCTTTCTCTGCCCATGCCATAACCCTTTTTTTTTTACAATTTAAGCTTTTGTCATCAAATTTTTCAACAAACCTTGATTATAAGACGATGGAGAAGACTAATTAATTTTTTGGTCAAAATGTAAAAAGGCAAAGTGACGGTGATTGCAAATCGACCTTTTGTGAGATGGGCGGGTTTTGTAATCGCTCCCATGATTATTTATTATTCTAATCCCGAAGGGGATGTGAGACGATTGCAACGCCAGTGTGTGTGCACGTGCGTGTGCGCGCGTCTGTCTCTACACTGTATTTTCGCTTTAAAAATGTTTTTCTCTACAAACACTTGTCCGATCGATGTGAAACTTTAAACAGAGGAGGGGACTCCCCATGGAGAAAACTTTATGAATAACTGTGAAATTATAGGTCACATGGTATGGCAGCCATATTGGGTTAAAGGAGAAATTTGCACATCTTTTTCTCCGAAACGACTCAGCAAAAAACATTGAAACTTGGCATATGTCATCAACTTCCCATTGGGTGTTATAGAGGTTGATAACGATGATGTTATCAGTGAGGTGGTATTCCAGCCATAATTGGTTGAATCAAAATCATTATCTGAAACTTCATATATCTGATCGACAACCCAATGTGAGTGAAGAATTAAATTTATGAAGTCATCAGTCATGTGGGCTGGTGGCCATATTGGATTGAAAATAAAAACGTTAAAAAATTTTTTTAATTCTACAGAACCATATAACAGATCAACGCGAAACTTCCGACATGTGATTGACTTGCCATGAAAACTATAGTTAAATTTTTTTTTTTTTTTTTCATATTCACCTTCAGTGATGCAATTTAGTTTTCATGTGCACAAAGGTGGTCATGAGATATCCTCACAATCAATCAGTTATCAATAAAGATACGGATAATGGCAAAGTGTGTTACATAATAGGGTGCATGGATGATACCGGTATATGGGCCATAATAGAAGCATGTTCAGTTAACGATGGTATTTTTGTTCAAAATGAGCATGCGAGGTGAGACTATATGCGCTTTGTATGCGTTCTAGTTTACCATTTGCACTTTTGTCATCAAATTTTCAACAAACCTTTATTATGGGAATATGGAGAAGTCTCTTTTCATAAAATTTACATTTTTTTTGTTACCTCTACCACCGAAGGTGGAAGGACAGAAGCCATGTTTTCACCCCTGTTTGCTTGTCTGTAAGCAAGATATCTCAAAAAGTTGTGGACGATTAGGAGGAAACTTGGTGGACTGGTTGGGTGTGTGACAAGGATGAATTGATTAGAATTTGCTAAAGATCCGGATACTGGAATTCATGAAGTGATTCTTCACCATTGAGAGATAGGGCCAAAAATGATATGTATCACAATTTCTCAAAAGTTATTGATGGATTCGGATGAAATTTATTGGACACATTGGGTGTTTGACAAGGATTGATTTGTTTTATTTTTTTGAAGATCCTATCCAAATTTGGAGATTTATTAATTTTGTAAGTGATTCTTCACCATTGATACATCGTGCCACAAACGATATATAGCATGATATGTGAAAATGTTGTGGACTGGTTTTGACAAAACTTGGTTGATGAGATGGTTAGGTGACGAGAACAAGCCAATGCGATTTTGGTGAAGGTCTGGATCCAGATCTTGCCTATCAGTGGGATAGAAAACATAAACAGTTTAGCCTGGCAGAGCGATGCACTCTGCCGAGTGTCGTTCTAGTTAGCTGTTGTTTTCGTCACATTTAGTTAGAGTACAGAGCGGATGCAGATGGACTTTGCATTTTGAGATGCTTTCTAGTTTTACATTTTATTTGAAGGGTAATGAGGCTAAAGCCCAAGCCCTGTTGATTGCACATTGCAGCAGGTCAGTGGCCTTTATGGTTTTATCTACCGCTCCTCCAAACTAGTTCCCTCTGCTCTCTCAGCCCTTTGAGCCTTCCCATAAACTCCAGCATGTGCATGTTCTTCTCGGAACCCCCTCCTGGTCAAACTCCTAAAATACAGGTTGGCCTCAACTCTCTTGTCCTTCTTTTCTCTTATTTGTGCAATTGCTTTCGTGAGGTTGTACTATCCCATTCTTTGCTCCCGGGCTTCAAGCAGATGGTGAACTACCATCTTGCATTGCAGTCTAACCCTCTTATTTGCAGATTGCTGTGTTTCCTCCCCTCCTCTCTCTTTTCCTGTTTATACATTCCCTTATTTAGTGTCCAAGTTGCCCCACAGCCACACAGTCAGTTCATATCTTGCTCTTTCATTAGCTTCGATTTTGGAAAGAAAGAATTATATATTAAAAAAAAATGTGAGGCCATCTTTCTCAGATTGGAATGAGGTGAAGCTTAATTTCGTGGTTTTTATTGGCAGTCGGTTTGCTTTTTTGCTCCTTTGTTTTGCTACTCAGCATGTCTTTACATGCAGCCTTGTTAACCCAGAGATTGAATCCAAATTCACATACATTTTTTTTTGTCGAGTTATTTTCACATCAGTCCACTGGCAGACGAATGTCAATAGTTCCCGGCGTTTGCCTGGGCACAGATTCCACCATTTGAGATCTGCTGCTAAAAATCTGCTTCCAATGTGCTGACTGAGTCTCCAACCAACCACAAAAAAAAAAATCGTAATTCTGCCGCAGCCATGATAATGAACCAACCGATGGGGTTTACCATAAAACCCCTTAATATTTGATGTAAAATGTCACTTGGAAAGAAATGATCAGAGACTCGGGGTTTACAGTTGTGCAACAGTGGCTTGTGCTGGTCTCTGTTTTCAAAAGGGCACGGAAATGGGAAACATTCGGTAAACATGACCTTAATGTCTGCTCAGACTATTAGTTAGTGTAAACACTTCCTTCTGGTTGGACAAACTTTCCTGCAACTTTATCAAATTTGTAACTATCACTGCACGATTAAATCGTTTTATTGACTGTGATAATAACCACAATATCGGTTCTTATACGATTAACATTCTTCATAATCTTCATTGCTGTTACAAAATGATATTTCCCCCCCCAACCCCCCAATAATGCTAAAGCTTCTGGTGTAAGGGAGTTTTCAGCTGCCCGTCATGAAACGTGCCAGCAGGTTGTTTATAATGCTTCTTGCCTCGTCTTGTCATTGGAATGTTGATGGTTCTCCATTTGCTTTATACTACTTGCAGAGTCAGGCATCTGAGAATACCGGCAGTGACAACGACCTCAATCAAAGAGTGTGGAGTGGGTTAATACCCTATGATAAAAACGGTTACCAAGAATTGCTGACCCGACGGGAGGCGGCCTTAAGAGCGGTGCCTGGATATAACAAGAAAGGGGACAATTTATTAATTAAAGGTGTGTTCTTTAATCATTCTTATTACTTCGTCCAATAATAATGAAATTGAGAAAGGTTTTCATTCCGATGTAACTGCGACATCTTTGAATCATATTTCTACCAGGTGTCTTCTTTGACACCTTTTACTTTTACGAAGTTGCTTTCCCAGTTTGTTTGTTTTTCTTACAGTGTATCATTTTATATAGGTGCTTGTACATGTATCACATGCAGCATAAGGATATTTCAAGACATAAGTGTACTTTTACAGAAATAAAAAAGAAATGAGTTGACAAAGGGCAACCATGATATATTAGATTTCAACCTGAGATCCCAGCATCGCAAGCTATGACTACTACTGCTGCTGCTGCTGCTGCTACTACTACTACTACTACTACTACTACTACTACTACTACTACTACTACTACTACTAATAGTACTACTACGACAACAACATTAACGATCACAACGGTTCCCACCTTCTAGTGGAGTCTTTGGCCAAAGTTGATGGCTGATGGCTGATGTTCAACTAAAGTTGGCAATATGTTCTTGCATCATAATGGTGTCCCTGTACTGTATTGTGCACCTGATATTTGATTAGTGCCCTTGACCTACTTTTTCGGATTGTGACCGAATTAACAAAAATCATAATTGTGACGTTATTGATCATAACTTGAATAATTTTCCCCCGATTTTCATAATGTTGAGTTTTATTGATAGAATTTACATGGGGACACATTTTCTTCATTTATACTCTATCCCTAAATGTTAAAGGTCAAGGTCATGTGGAGGTCCAAAAATAATATGGCCATCATTGGATAACAGGTGCCGGGGGAGGCTTACCCTTGGCGATCGCTTTTGATCACAGATATCTGGTTACCTGTGAAGGATACTCATTCTCTGGTGTTTTTGCATGTATGCTTTATTAGGTCAGCGAGCTGACCTAATATTGTTGTGAATCTGGAAGCCATGAGCACACAACTTTCAGGTCCTTATAGCTCAGTTATTTCGAAAAGTAAATGTGGATAGATAACTCCCTTTCCCGAGTCTAATGGGTGAATAAATGTACTTGCGCTGTGAGTTATTTTGATAGTTAGGGTTTTCTTTCATTTTTTTACACCCCTCATAACTACGACAATGCCAGCATCACCTTCACCTCGCTCTGACCGACGCCATTGCCTACGTGTGTGTCAGCACGTACATGGGTGGAGCCCACACAGAATATGGTTCCTCTGGCTGTGTGGTGGGTGGAGCCCATGCAGAATAATATTCCTCTGCCTGTTTGGTGGGCGGAGCCCATGCAGAATAATGTTCCTCCGCCTGTTTGGTGGGCGGAGTTCAAGGAGGAGCCTCACGGGGTGGCCCTCAACCAATCAGCATGCTATGGGTGGGGTGATCGCCGCCCAGCCAATCAGATCCCGTGACAGGGAGAAAGGGGTCCACGTGACGTCACCACCCCCACGGGCCAATCGACGGACTTGCCGCTCGTTTTGGCCAATGACAGGACGACGAGCAATTCTGCACACCGAAACCGTCCAGTAAGGGAGAGTGGGCAGGGCGAAGGCGCTCCCCCCCCCCCCGAAGACAGGGTGAATAAGGGTGTGGCACGTCGGACAGCGGGAGCTGAAGCTTGAGAGACACCCAATTCCCCACCGGAGCCGCAAGGATTGCGCGCCGCGTCCCTGCCGACAACACCAAGAGCTCGAGATTCAGAGATCCTGCCGCCAACTGAACCGCAAGGGGTGCGCCCCGTCTCTCGGAAGGATACAGAGGAGAAGTTTGGTTGTCGGCACGAGCGCTGAGCGGAGCTCGGGAGGCCGCTCGCGGCTCGCTGGTGCCCGGTTAGAATCAGCTCGAAGACCACATGAGGTGGACAGGTCCGATACAGGCTCTGGTCTTCAGCTCGCCCTTTCCCTCCGAGCTGGAGGCCTCAATAAAGACCACTTTGGGTCCATTTATTTTGGGTGTGTGTGTGTGTGTGTTTGTGGCGCCAGTCTAGTAAGTAGTAATTTTATAAGTGCTCTTGCCTGTACATACGTGCTTCTCTATATTCGGATAACTCTGCGTCTTGCGTGCCCCCCCCCCCGCCCCATTATAAATAAACCCATGTGTTAAATGTATTGGTTCGTTTTTGTGTTTCTTTTATTGGTTTAACACGGTGCGTGTTGGAGAATTAGCCAGGCCATTGTTGCCACTGCAAGGGGACATTTGGACCGACGGATCTCGGCGATCATCCGCTCGGGTCGCACACGGTTCGAGCACGCTAGAGCTCATTCCGTGCGAGCTCCGTCGAGGGTGTGAATACTGAGTAAGCTCGCCACGTGGATCTCTAGGTATTTTGAAGGTTGGCAAATAACTCTGTACCACGTGGTGTAATTATTGACGATTCACCGTCCGGTAAGGGACCCGTACTTTTCGGAGTTTTCCGAAAGGTACGATCTAAATTCCGGGTGTTCGGCGGAGCCGACTCTACTGCTCCTTCTTGCGGTCCTGCTCGTCACCGATACCTGGCCCCACAACAATATAGCCGTTCGATTTCCTCAGGTCTGTCTGTCTGTATCTGTCCGTCCATCTGTCCGTCTGTCAACAAATTTTATTTTTATGCCTCCACACCGAAGGTGCCAGAGGCATTATGTTTCCGGGTTTTCTGTCTGTCCGTCCGTTCGTCCATCCGGATTTTCGTTTGCGTGATAACTCAAGAAGCAAATTGTAGAATTTCATCAAACTTGGTAAAAAGGTAAAGTAAGGCAGGGCAATTAACTGATTATATTTTGGCCCAGATATGATAAAGGTCAAGGGTCAAATATGTCAATACTCAAGTGTTTGGGCGGGAGAGCGGAGGCATACCCGTCGACTGCGTGCAGTCGAATTACTCTCGTTCTATCTCCTCCTAGACGTCTCGGCCGATTGAGTTCTAACTTGACACGATGATAATACTAGTTGCTCTCTATAGATCGTCTGAGCCCTTTTTCGCATTTTCGCCTTGGGGTCAAGGTTACAGGGTCATCAAGTGCAAAATGACCGATTGGTCGAATGGCCTATCAAGCATCGGATGGCTATAACGCAGCAAACAAGCATCGGACGGCTATAATGCACAATGGGTTTCATAGGGATTATTAAGAAGATTTAATTCGACCAACGAGTTTCTTGTTACCTCTGTTGTCTGGCCCTGATTATTGGGCAACACAAGGTCCGTTGACTGAAACACGGATTCGCGTGGTTATTTTAAGTTCAATTTAAATTCTGTTTTTACTTTTCATAGTCGCTAAGGTTGATCAACACTCAGTTGCATCAAGTTTTCTATCCGAGCTGACCGTCAAACCCGCTCGGGTGTATTTTTCAGATCTGTAGCTCAGGTATCTGTCACTTGTGATAAGATTTAATGCAATGCCATTCTGCAGTGACCTCGTCAACATGGATCACTGGAAACAACCCAGCAATAAAGCCACGCAGGAAACAGAGGACAAGAGTAAGTACCGCGTCACAATTGCGGTCCAAGTACTTTTCGGCAGTTGCTTGCGAACACATTGGATTAATGATGGTGATTATCTTTCCAGGTCTTCCTTATGGCTGGGAGAAGATAGAAGATCCAGAACATGGCACTTATTACCTTGAGTATGTTTAATGTTTTGTTTTATTTTGAGGTGCCGATAGATACACAGCCAAATATGTTTCACACATTGTACACTGTGTGATGGGCAGATACTTCGGTTTATGAGTATTTATGGCACATACTGACATTTCAGACTTCATGATATCTACGTTGGAGTGTGATGAAAGCTCATTCATGTAGCATTTATACCCCTAAGGGTGTCGAGCTTAATATCACGAATGCTTTGTTGTGCAACACAAAAAAATGTGAGCCATGCAAACACATTAGTGTGTAGACCATTCATATTTTTAGCTCACCTAGAACGTAGTTCCGGGGAGCTTATGGGATGGCGCGTCGTCAATCATTCCAAACGTCGTCCATCCTGCAAGCAATAATTCCAAACATTGATGGAGATCCATCCACAAATACTCGCAACTTCTTCTCTGAAACTACACATAAGATTTCGATGAAACTTTACTACAACCAACACCACCCTGTATATACCAAAGTTTGTTCATGGCGTTAAAAAAATCGTGCCTTCAGGGGATCTACAGGGGTGCCACCCAAAATAGGTATTTACTTTCTTCTCAGAAACTACACACGCAATTCCGATGAAACTTGACCACTACCTTTACACCTATGATGGACTGAATAAAAAAATTGGGGTCGAGGGAGGTCTATGGGGGGTGTTGCCCCCCAAAATATGTATTTCCTATAACATTGGTTCATTGGTATAATTTGCTGATTCTGTCCAACATTGACTCAGTATCATTATTCTACCAGGTGAGTGCCCAGGGGTATTGCCCATATTTTAAAGAATGCTAACCTGTATGACATTCCAAGGTTACTACATTGCAGATTTCTAATTATTGAAAGGAATGTATTTGCAGATAGAAATTCTCTCTTACGTAAACGCAATCTTACTCGTGTAAGCAAAAGGTGTTTTCCAAACATTGATAGAGATCTTCCTTTCTCCGTTTGTTTGTTATAATGAAAGTTGTTGAAGCTGACCCAGGTGAGAGCATTTGGTTTTCCGTTTCTTAATGGAATGCCTTACCTTCCAAACAGTGAATTGCAATTAAAGGCCACCTTTCGCCCTTGTTTTTGTGAGCATGTTTAAACTCGCAGAAACGGCGAAAAAGAGAATACTGAGAAATAGTTGTGGCAGCGACATGCAAAGCATCTCATCCTGTGGCTGACATGTTTTGAGCCACCAAGTGTCCTTGCATATGCTTGTACAATGACATGTAGTGGGCTTGTGAGAGAGTGGTAGGGAGGTCTTTGTCATGCAATGGAATGAAAAAGAAAAAAGGATGATGATTATGTAATCGTGACGTAAACTATTTGACTTTTTTTTTTGTTGTTATTTGTGATATTTTTACGAGGCAAATATTTGAGAAATTATAAAGCAGCTTCACGGTTTGTCTGTTTGTAGTGAAATCGTCGGAGTTAAAAGCAGCTGTGCCAAAGAGTAAATACTTATCCTATGATTCTGATTTTGTTGTTGACTTTTTTTTTAAATGTTGAATGGGGAAATTTTTGTCTCTCTTTGTCTCTGTGTCTCTCTCTAGATATAGCTTTAGAGGCCATATATATACAATACATATTATTTATGCATGGGGAAAATGGGGAGGCGCGGAGGGTGAATTGGACAGCTATGGAGAGTAGCATCTATGAAAGAAGAAAGAGGGTTCCATTGTCTTTGTTTGCACAATATGTAAAAGCTTCTTTTCATAGTTAGAGAAATATGAAACATCATTATCAAGAGAATGAATTAATTATTAGCATCATTTCACAATGCAATGTTGGTGGGGGGGGGGGGGCGGTCAGATGAAAAGACCCCCTCTACCACCCGGTCAATTGAATCTAATGATGCAATAACAGTGGCTGAAATGCCATCAAGATTACCGGGCGGATACAATCAGCGTTCAGCGATTTCAAACATGAGCAAAAGCGCGGACTCAATTTTCCCACCAAGCGGGTTATAACGCCAATCGCTCTTGATAGTTTTCCGTGACATCACTACTTCCAGGCTGTTTTCTGGAAAAACCACCATTTTGGAGGAGACTCAAAACGAACAAAAGAACGTACAAATTATGTTGGTTGGTGTATTGTTTTTAAATGCGTGGTGATGAGTTCTAAAACTGTTTCAAACGATATTGTGCTTGGCAAATTAAGTCTCAGCTCTGGCCCTTCCCCTCAGTAATGGTGGACAGCCAACATACCGGATGTGGAATGATGTTGTAATGAAATTGTAAGTAAAACGCTACCTAATCCCATTCCTTAATGATCACACAGGATGTACAACAATAATTATGTTAATTCCAATAATGGAGGGGGGGGAGAAAAAGAAGAACGTAACACACAGCTGCAAGCAATAATTAACAATTATTACGCTTTTCGTGTCCACGATACTTATGACAAGATTATAATTATGCCTTGTACTCTTTGATAGTGGGGAACAAGATGCAGAGAAAGGGTACAAGTCTTTCCTGTGTTAGCCTATTGCCTGCGCATGTGGTCCAAAGCACTCCGCTCACAACTCCCAGATCCTCACACGCTATCGTGTATGCATGGCCTACCCTGGCACAGCACCAGGGAATCCGACCAGGCTGTGCCATGGGCGGTCTGTCGGGGGTGAGGTGAAGGGTCCTCATGGTGTGCTGCAGCTCCAGTCAGGTGCTTGAGAGCTGGCAGGACGGAACTCACCCCGTCGAGATCTGGAGTTCGAGGGAGAGAGAGAAATGGTGCTCTTACATATCTTTTTGTTCTTTTCTGTTTTCCTCATCGCGCCACTGACCTGCTCTGATCGGCCCATCTTTGCCGCCACGCAGCAAACAATCATTGGCTAGTGGCACCCATTGGACCACAGAAGGAAGGAGAATAACACGTATTGACAGATTTACGATCGGGGCAGTTTGAATAATATACGAGAATGGGAAGGCAGGGTTTAGACATGAAGATAAGGGGCAGGGTGATGAGACGCCATTCTATACACCTACTCTCACATGCACGTCCTGCCAATACACTTATGTACATGAATAACACTCATAACAATATACATGAACCTACGATACACTTATAACTACATGTGTTAAGAAGTAACTATTCCAATCTATTCTGAATTATCCCCAATGCCATATCTGTAATATGTTAGGTTATGCAAGTACTTTGACATAAAATAGAAATATTAGTGTTTTTTATTAAAATATAACTTTTAAGGTTTAACTTTGATCTTTCTCTGTATAACCTCCAGTCACATTAACAGGTGTACTCAGTATGAGAGACCCCTACCACGTGACAGAAATCTGCACATACAAAGCACTGGTAAGTTTCTGCCATGAATTGTTTACATTCTGCTGTCATTGATGAATTTTTTTTTAAATAATTTCTCCTTGTTTTCTCACAATGCATCTTTTTTTTTTGGTACAACCAATATCGGTGTTCTACTTGATATTTTGCTTTGATTAATCACTGTTATCAGTTATTCATGTTATCATGTAACTATACCAATGGCATGTTGTAATGGCAATTGGTAGTGCCAATGAATTCATAATATTCGGATTTAGAATCTGTTTTTGTAGTTAATTCTATCATATAAATTACAGAGAACTTTGGTAATTAATGCAGTGACTCTTTGCTGACTAAGGATCCATTTGAATATGTACAATTTTTAAGAAACAACCTTCAAAGCACATTAACACTTTGAAAATGTTTTTTTTTCACAAACATATCACCAATCTAGGAATATAACTTCTAATATAACTTCTGGCCAATCTAGTAGTCCTATGCTGTGTCCTCTCTTTGGCAGTCACATCCTTCCTCAGATGTGGTGACCAATACTGCACACAATATTCCAGATGAGGCCTCACCAAATTCCTCTACAGTGTTAAAACCACCTCTTTTGATTTATAAATTATCCCCCTATGAATACCCAAAAACCTAAAACCTCATTAGCTTTATCTGTAGCTGCCTGGCACTGGCACTGTGCTTTTAATCCCCCACTCCCCCACCCTCGTATCTTTTACCGCCCCCAGATCCTCTTGTGTAACACGCTGCAAAATTTCCTCTTGCATCATGTAATCTATATTTTCATTGTTCTCACCAATCCACAGCACCTGACATTTCTTGAACTTAAACTGCATCTGCCAATTTTTGTCCAATCCCTTAAAGTATCTAGTCTTTCCTGAATTGCCTACCTCCCCCCTCCCTCTCTGCTATCTATCTTACCGGCAAGCTTTGTGTCATCTGCAAATTTATAAAGTCGAGTCTTAATCCCACAATCCAAATCATTCATGTAAATGATTAATACTGGTCCCAGTACCGATCCCTAAGGTCAGATATGGGAGCATGTGCCGGAGCAGCGCGTCGCTGTGATCCCGAAGGTATCCCATTACTTACACAATGGGAATTTGGATATTGTTTTGAGCTATACATCCTCCCAATCACACCTACTCTTTGCTTCCTATCACGAATCCAGTTTCCAATCCAGTTAGCTACCTGACCAGCCACTCCACAAGCTGTCACCTTAGCGAACAACCACCTATGTGGTACCTTATCAAATGCCTTCTGCAAATCAATCAGAAACTGCTGTCAACCACCGACACCCCATCAAAATCTCCTTCATAAAACTCCAGTAAATTTGGTCAACATTACCCTTTACTTCACAGTTGCTCAACTAATATATATATATATATATATATATATATATATATATATATATCTCATTCTGACCACTCACTGACTCACTCATTGATTGAGACTGACTGACTCACTGACTGACTAATATTAATGTTCGGTACCTTCCGGGTGACATAGAAAGCTGAAACATTGCACGACTCGAGACTGAGGACAATGGGAGGTCATGATGCAACTGCTGCCATTTATTATCTTCCGACGTACGAAGCATGGTTCGGTATTGCTTATAATGTGTCAGCATACTCCACTACTATCTATATAGACCTAAAATAGGCTTGAAAAGCAATGATTTACACAATTTATGCAAAACTTTTTCATTTGAGTCGTTGAGCACTTATAAATGTAATGAGTTAACCTTTGATATGGTTACCAGATTGTTAAGTTTATTTTCATGCACTTTTGTAGTATTCATCACTTACATACCTCTGTCCACCACCTTTCCCCAAGCCAAAATCTACAAAACACAAAATGATAAATGATCCAAAGTTTTGGCCTACTTGCTATATAACATTTACATGACAATAGTAAAAGTAAGGCTTTAAAATTTCATATTAACATCCCATTGGGCTTGAACATCTCACATTTTATGCCTGGTGTTGGCATAATGGTTAGGATGGTGGGCATTGGATCCTAGTGTCCTGAGTTCAAATGTTGCTTTCCATTGAATTAACACCAGGTGGGGTTGACTCAGCCTCTCATCCTTCTGAGGTCAGCAAAATGAGTAGCAGTGTACTGGTAGAGGGGTGCAGCATCAGCGGCACAGCCACGCTTCCAAGAAATGATAGCCACCCGGCAGCCAAGCTGCTCGACGCAAGAACAGAACAGAACAGAACTTTAGAGACTGGCAATCTCATTCAAATATAACAGAGAGTATACTTGAGTTGTCTAGTTCTGTGAAATGCATGATAATTGTCTTGTAAGACTGCCCTGACCTCTTGCATGAGTTGAGGGTATTCTTTCATTGCCAAGTTAGCAGGAATGGACAGTCAAGATTGCCCCCAAAATACAAGTTTGACATTTGACAGAGAGTTGGATTTGGGTAAATGAACTTGCTGATGAGGGAAAGGAGACCCTTACGAAATGTATTGCTGGCCTCATTACCTCCGCCACCGAAAGTGGACGGAGGTTGTATTTTCACCCCTGCCTGGTTGTCTGTGAGCAGGATATCACAAAAAGTTGTGGACGAGCTATGACAAAACTATGTGGATGAGTTGGTTAGGTGACGAGAACAAGCTGATTAGAATTTGGTTTGGGTGTGGATGCTGATCCGGCCTATCAGTGGAATACAAAATGTAAACTGTTTAGCCTGGCAGAGGTATGCACTCGACTGGGCACCATTCTAGTAACCTTCGCAAACTTTGTTGCGAAGGTTATGTTTTGATTGCTGTGTATTTATTTATTTCTGAATATGTGTGTTTGTTTGTTTGTTTGTCATTTGCATAACTCCAAAAGTATTGAACTGAATCGTAGCAAATTTGGTGGGATGATTGGTTATTATCCGAGGACCATTTGATTAGATTTTGGGAGCGATCGGGTCAAAGGTCAAGGTCAAGGTCATGAAAAGGTCAAAATCGTCTTTTTACCATAGCGCGGTCAATTTGTATCCAATTTGCATGCAACTAATGCCAAAATGTTCAGAATTCAATGCCCCATCTTGTGATAGGTGACATGACACAATGACGTAATAACCCTTATTAGTGGTTGGGAATCAAAGGTCGGGGGGGTCACGACATTGCAAAATGTGCGGTTTTAGTCATAACACGGTCAATTCTTATCCGATTTGCATGAAACCAACACCAAAATGTTGACTGTTCTGTTCCCCACACTCTAATACAAATTACAAAATTAAGAGTACAAAGGTCAAGGTCGAGGTCATGAAAAGGTCAAAATCGTCATTTTGCCATAGTGCGGTCGATTTCTATCCAATTTGCATGCAACCAATGCCAAAATGTTGTGAATTCAATGCCCAATCTTGTGATAAACGATATGACACAGGAAATTTAATGTTTTTAAGCCATCATAACACATATGAGATGGTAGATGTGGTATGGGATTAAATACCCTCACAATCAACGGTTTCTGGGGCGGGGGGGGGGCAAAATGTAGCGTTGGCGAAGGTATGCGTTCTACTGAGTGCCCGTTATAGTTTATATCTGTAAATGAAGAAATTGATGACCAATCTTTAACAGATAGCACATTGTACTCCAGGCTAGTTTGCCTTACCAAATAGAAAGATTTAGTGACATCTTGGAAGGTCTTGAAAAAACTTTGAAATATTCTTGGCGAGATCTAGTTTCACCATCAAAGCATCTGAGGTTCTCAGATCAGCAGATGAGGTGCACGATGGATTTCGAGGAAAATTTGACATCACTGGATCTTGCAGGGAAAAAGAGGGGGGAGTAAATTATTTTGTGAGATCCGTGTAGGAACTTACTAGGTGAGATCTGCAGCTTTGCAGAAGGCTTCGACTGCATTACTTGTTTGGATGTTGCAACCACTTGGCAAGGTGATAGCTGAAATCATCACAGAGCACAAATATAAACTTTGGGTGTTGACTTTGAATTACTTCCAGGTTCTGAGGTTGCACAAACATAACATTGGTGCGGTGGGACGTATCAGTGCCTGTCAGTGTGTCTTCACAGAAGTTGTCATTGTTAAGAATGCCAATTCCAGGAATATTCTCTGCAAGCTCTACTGGACATACATCATTTTTTTCAAGGTCATGCTTTGCCCATGAATCACAGAGTTGAAGAACAGATTTATAGCTGATTCCGAGGGAGAACTTTTTGAGGATGTCCAGAATCTCTCGACTTTGGGTCAGTCCATGCTGTGTCAATGACAGCTGTGTTTGAAATGCAGAGCTTTTTCCTGTGATGTATGACAAAGGCAGCGAGGCAAATGCATGAACCACAGGATATCTGCTGCTTTCTTCAAAGTTCTGCTTCTGTGGGGTTTTCAACCATGTCAGAAACTTCAAAAGCATGTCATCTGGGGCCTGTGGTGTCTCCAATTCCTCGACACTTGGTGGCCATGCCATTTCAGGAATACTAGCAAGAGCATCTTTCATGCGTCTCGCAACATTGTTGAGCAGCTGATCATCACTGACACCCAATGAATAAATGGCTACTTCAGTGTAGCTGCCACCAGCTGATGTATCATATACTAGTGTACTTTCATTTTTTCAATGGCGGTCATGAAAGCCAATGTTTTCACCAAATTCTTTCTGAAGCATTTCCTTGATGTTGCTTGACTTCTTGCCACTGGGGTCAAAACCAAAGTTTCTCAGTAAGGCCTTATAATTCCAGACAGCAGGCTCTGTAGAGTTCGCAACTCATGCTCTTCGAACACAACCAAGCGTACCTGTTTGAAGAACATCTCTCGTACTTCAGAAAGACGAATATCTTGTACATGGAGCTGACCATCTTCACTGCTTTTTGATGGCGACACATACTTCTTCCAGCAGGACCGGTGATAGCGGATTTCTGCTGCAAAGGAATCTGGTATTGCATCTATAATCGTTAAGATGCGATCACGCATCCTGATGTTTTGGAGGTACACTGTATGTGCCTTGAATGCATACCAGGCATCCATCGTTTGCATAATATGCCATCTGTCCCTGGTGGGGTGTTTTTCATCTTCCGGCTTCATGCACCATACGCAACAGTTTTTGTCATGTATCACCCCACTTGCTGCTCGAGATAGTCTCTGGGGTCGTTCCACAGAACAGCTAGCAGAACAGCTACTTTCTTCATGGAGTATCTCCTCAGCTGCCAAACTTTTGTCTCGTCTCTTTATTGCCAGCTGTATATGACGTTTACTAGAAAATGTAATCTTGCAAATTTTATGAAAGAACATGTTTTGTGGTCCAGCATCCCAATTCACGGTGTCGTATACTGTTCCAAACCTATCCAGATGATGCCATTGCTGTGCTAAAGTCTTCAGATTGTCCCATGATTCAGGGGAAGTATTGGATTTGTTTTCATCGCAATGCTCACCACAGAGGATGCACTTGTGGCTTTCTTCACTCTCCTCATGTCTCCTTTTTTTACCTTTTCCCTTGGATGACATGGCTATGACTCATTCAAGGATCTCTGTAATAAATGAAAAGTGTGTTAAAACGTAGTAACATTTCAGTTTACTTAAAACCGATGCATCTTAACTATTCAGGGTGTCTTCCTGGTCTTCTTCGTTGCAGTCAGCTTGCGGCCATCTAGGATTTTTCTGCAAAAATGATTAAAAAAGCATTTTTTTTAATTCTAATTGTTACACTTAACAAGATATTATGCTGATAAATGAAATATTTGACCTTAAAACAAATGTTTAGACCCAAAAATCATAAAAATCGGACATGTAGAAAATCGGACGGACACCCAAAAATCATAAAAATCGGACAAAGATATGCAATTTTTTAATATACTGGAAGCCGTGTGGCGGCCATTTTGAATTTTCGCGTCTAGACAAGTTAGCCCACATTTTCACGAGGTTCATCCCAGCTCATTTTAATCGGCACCTTCAAATTGACTTCAATCAACCTTCAAACCTTGGTCCCGGAAAACCGGTCACGTGACCCTATTGTGGGAACTCTACTATTATTAATATAGATACATTGTACTGTGCAATAATTATATGACAATATTATGACACATTCTTGGAACATTCAGAAACAAAACAAGTTTCCACAAACATTGATGACTGTGCTTATGATAATTTTGGCAATGCTGTTTAGATTTTCACTGTCAGCAAAGGTTTGTAGATTTTGGCTCTTGGCAAAAGTTTGTGACCAACACCTGGGTGTCAAGACAAAAATTAGTATGGGAGCCCAGGTAAAGGCAGCTGATTTTTCTTTCATTTCTTCTGCAGTGCTTGGTTTGTTGTGGAATTTTATTCCTAATTTATAACTAGCTGAACCCATAAAATTTAAACAACCAAAAATATGCCCATGTTGCTTTCCTATCCAAGATTTTTCCGATGAAGTTTTGGTAGGACCCTTTTCGCAAATGCTGGTGTGGCACACAGCATAATCGTCACCATTCCAGTTAAGAGGTGCAAACGTACATACCTCTTTACAGGACGGCATGTCGGTTTACTTTCTGGGAGAAATTGACTCCACGCTGACGACATTCTGGGAGTCACAAACGTGTCTGTTGGTTAATTTTTTTTCCCATCAGGGGGAGGGTTGATTATCTTGCCAAAAAGGCTCATAAACTCCTGTAGACTGACTGATGCTCTGGTTAGCAGTGTAGCAGCTCAATGCATTTGGTAGTGCGTGGTTCTGTGTTTTACACAGATGGCAACTGAGGTGGTTTCCACATTTAATGTTGATATACTGTACATATATTGTAATTTAATAAACAGGAATAAATTCTCACGTCAGGCTAGTGTGAAGAAATCCTGACTCAAACACATGGCCTCTTGGCTAACGTGGCATCAGTTCACTGAGCTATTAAGTATTCAGGATAGCCTCAGGAGTGTCTCACACCAACACTGCAAGCTACAATGGCCGATGTCTTATGTGCGTGCCAGGCAGACCCAAAATTTGTGTGTCTGTGTATATGAGAGATCAATTTTCATACATCGACTTTTATCCCTCGTGGGGCGAATGTGGAAAAGAATCCTGACTGTACCTGTGATTATCAGCTCAACCTCTTCACCAAGGGGCCTTTATTTTTTTTAATACAGACATACAGACATACATACATACATACATACACACACTCCAACTCTCAAATATATGTGCAGGTGGGTGACCTGTCTGCTAACATTATTTGTTGGATGTTAAATATCCCATGGTGTTTTTCATGAAGAGGAGTTATGGCCAGCACACTGAACAAATTCTAAATTCCTGCTACTTTTAGTCAAACTGCAGGCCAAGCCTGCTGGTTCCTGAAAAACATGAGCAGGAAACAACTTCCCCAGCCAACCTCTCAAGAAGGTGGAAATAATTGGAGCTGTTAAACAAGTAGTAGTAATATTGTGCAAACACACACACACACACACACACACACACACACACACACACACACACACACACACACACACACACACACACACACACACACACACGATAGCGGTGAGGGGGAGGCGGGAGGCGACGTGTTTTGCCGCCTCGCTCTTCCCTGGGATGGAAAGGACTGACCGAGGGCCATGTCAAATATAACAGTTTTGAAGGCAGTGAAGACCGAACAAAAATGGCAATTTCAATGTGATACGTGCACGGTCCTTGTTTCCACCATTCAACTTGCATTTGTGATGTGGCCTGGCACTGCAGCATGTCAGGATTTGTTGACCCCATGCTGCTGGGAGAGAAGGGCCAAGCTTTGGCAACTCCCTCCTGCAAAGTTTCACCCGTTGACGAGAGAGGCCGAGTTTTGTGGGATCGAGGACCGTGCCGAATATAACAACTTTGATGGGAGTGAAAACCGAGTCGAGGCCGGTAGTTTTGTTAATGCTGAGGGCTGTGCATATGGCTCCTGGAGTTGCTCTAATTGACATGTATTTGGGAGCTTGTTGCCTGGCCTTGCAGCTTGTTGCATTTTTGCTAACCACATCATACTAAGAACGAAGGCCCAAGCTTTGGCGACTCCCTTTTTGCCAAGTGTCACCCGCATGGGATCGAGTTCTGTGTGATCCAGGAGCATGCCAAATACAACAATTTTGATGGGAGCGAGAACCGTGCCAAGGACGGCAGCTTTGTTGAGGCTGAGGGCCGTTCATAAGGCGACTGGAGTTGCGCCGATCGATATGTGTTTGGGATGTGGCCTGGCGTCATGGCCTTGCGGCTTCTTTGGTTTTTCTGACTCTGTCCTGTCAAGAAAGGAAGACTGAGACTGGGAATACCCTGGTGGCCACACGGGAGGTCACGCAGATATACATAGTCACCACTTCGGGGACGAAGGGGGAAATGAGCATGGATAAGGAGATGGCTTGGTCCATGAGTTGTGGTTCCTTGCTTGGGTGAAGTTGGATGTTTCAGGATCAGGGAAGGCTCAGTTCAGTCTTAGAGACTCACGAGTGGAGATGATGACCAGTGACGGTGGCGTATGCGCACACACACACGCACACATACATGTATCGTGATTATATGTGACATTTTATTCATATTATATACACGTTTATTGAAATGTGATTATACACATATTTTACGTGACATATTGTACATATTATATACAGTCCACACACATAACACTGCATTGCAAATAATTTGGCTTCATGCTGAGCCCATCCCTAACTGCTCAACAGCACTCTCCATTACTAAAACTGATACTCTGAGTTCTTAATTTCTCAGTTCTGCCACTAATAACTCTTCTCTGAGCTCTTCTGGTTTTTAATGACAAATTTGACCACAGCAGTAACACGGTGTGCCTGCTCAGCAGCACTTCACATGGTTCATTGTTCCCACACCGATCCTTCTCTCAGAATGCATTTACTTACTCTAACCTACTTCACCTCATTCCGGGTCAAATTCATTTGGCATATTCCATCTGTGCCGTTCTGTTACAACACCTCCCCCTGTGTCTCGTTCATAACAAATGTTTGTGTTCTAAGATCTGAAAACTAAGCTAATCTCATGTGAGCGACTACGTCTCATTATCAGATTGCCAGTGTACATTCAGCTGGCTCACTAATAACCTTCATGGAGGGAGTAATGGTTTGCATACCGTGCCAGTCCACACATTAGTTGACTCTTAATTGCCTTCTTGTTAACACGTGGGATAATAAATATAATATTATTTATGAAAAGGCAGTACCATGCAAAACTCATCCTCACCAAACAGACAAAAAAATATGTACATATGTAAACAATAATTTTCAGATATTAATGTGTGTGATTCAATTTTGTTTACACTTCTCTTATGCCTTTGTCTTCTTTACATGGGATGTGTTATTATCATTAAAAAAAAAAACAATCTTTATGGCTTTGTGTTTCTAATAAATTATCACAAACATGTTAAACATCATTTTCAATTTATCTGCTCCCATATTTTCATCCCCAGCTGATAATCAATTATGATCAATAAATGTGTGTATGTGTGCTTTTCACACAGAAAAACTTCCAATCATAAATGATCGGAGTAAACTTTCTGGGACTTTTTTACAATCCCGGCTATTGAAAGGACCTCTGGGCCTCGGCTTTACCATTGTGGGAGGAGATCGGCCTGATGAGCTCCTCCAAGTCAAGGGCCTCATCCCAGAGAGTGCGGCAGCAGCTGAAGGGCTCATAGAGACTGGTGACTTAAACCTTTTAACCACTATGACAACGAAACGATCAAATAGCTTGTACAGTTTGAGGTGAAATGTGTTGGATTTTTCGTTGGTGTAAATGCAAATGCACACTGACATGAGTTATGTAACAAGCGTACTTTAATAACAATTATGATTGTCACATTTTCAGAATAAATCAACGTTCGTATTTTGTTTAAGCATTTTGGCTGAATAAATAGTAGTACAGGTCAACTCTGATCAAACTTTCATGGATCTGTAAAGAAGGACATTAAAAAAGCTGCGGAACATGTTTGATCCATGATGCCCATTGATGCCTGTACATTATCGGCCGTTAAAAATGTTCTTGCAAAGAAATACAGTACTCACAATGGTCCAAGAAACATCAAGGATTTTTTTACACGAGCGGGCACTCCCACCCTCAGAATGTCTGCCCGCGCACCGCTCGCAGAATGTCTGCCCGTGCTCCGCTCGCAGAATGTCTGCCCGTGCACCGCTCGCAGAATGTCTGCCCGTGCACCGCTCGCAGAATGTCTGCCCGTGCACCGCTCGCAGAATTTCTGCCCGCGCACCGCTCGTAGAATGTTTGCCCGTGCACCGCTCGTAGAATGTCTGCCCATGCACGGCTCGTAGAATGTCTGCCCGTGCACCGCTCGCAGAATGTCTGCCCGTGCACCGCTCGCAGAATTTCTGCCCGCGCACCGCTCGTAGAATGTTTGCCCGTGCACCGCTCGTAGAATGTCTGCCCATGCACCGCTCGTAGAATGTCTGCCCGCGCACCGCTCGCAAAATGTCTGCCTGTGCTCCGCTTGCAGAATGTCTGCCCGTTCACCGCTCGCAGAATGTCTGCCCGTGCACCGCTCGCAGAATGTCTGCCCGTGCACCGCTCGTAGAATGTCTGCCCGTGCACCGCTCGCAGAATGTCTGCCCGTGCTCCGCTCGCAGAATGTCTGCCCCTTCACCGCTCGCAGAATGTCTGCCCGTGCACCGCTCGCAGAATGTCTGCCCGTGCACCGCTCGCAGAATGTCTGCCCGTGCACCGCTCGCAGAATGTCTGCCCGTGCACCGCTCGCAGAATGTCTGCCCGTGCACCGCTCGCAGAATGTCTGCCCGTGCACCGCTCGCAGAATGTCTGCCCGTGCACCGCTCGCAGAATGTCTGCCCGTGCACCGCTCGCAGAATGTCTGCCCGTGCACCGCTCGCAGAATGTCTGCCCGTGCACCGCTCGCAGAATGTCTGCCCGTGCACCGCTCGCAGAATGTCTGCCCGTGCACCGCTCGCAGAATGTCTGCCCGTGCACCGCTCGCAGAATGTCTGCCCGTGCACAGCTCGCAGAATGTCTGCCCGTGCACCGCTCGCAGAATGTCTGCCCGTGCACCGCTCGCAGAATGTCTGCCCGTGCACCGCTCGCAGAATGTCTGTCCGTGCACCGCTCACAGAATATCTGCCCATGCACCGCTCGCAGAATGTTTGTCCGTGCACCGCTCACAGAATGTCTGTCTGTGCATCTCTCCCAGCTCAGTATCCAAAAGCACATGTAATTCAGTTGGGTGTAAGTTTTGTTGGAGTGTTTGCCTCCAAAACTTGTACCCAACTGTCATCAAGTATTTCCTTATTGAGATATTTTGGAGCATCATGGAATTCTGATCGGCTTTGAGTTTGCATTTCAATTATTGTTTCATTTTGCGTTGTGGTGGAGCTCATTCTTCAATTCTTTGAGGGCACACCAAATAACCTGACATTTTGCTGATTGATTGAAAGTAACAATCACCATCCTGACTCAAAAGGTCACAGAAATCATCCAGGATGCTCACAGTACCACCACGTGAAAGGTTGCTCCACAAAATATTCAGTTTCTTTATTTAGTCGTATAACATTTAACTTTGCCAGCAATGTCATCAGTTGCTTTCTGAGCTTGTAGACTATAGAATAATTTACATGTTGAAGTCTTATGAGTTATTTTTGCTCTCATGTCTAAGGCTCATGGAGAGACTTATTTAAGGCTCCTGGCAATTTTTCTTGCATTCTAGGACTTCACGGTTCATTCATTATATTAACTGTTGTTTACAGGAGACGTGATTGTGCAAATTGATGATCACTGTGTTTTGGGATATACTCACATTGAGGTTGTGGAGCTATTGAAGAGCATCCCCATTGGAAATCACATCCACCTAGAGCTCTGTCGTGGCTATCCTTTGCCACATGATTGTGACAATCCAAACACAAAACTTATCAAGTCTGTGGCTATCAGCAACCAGTCGTTGGAAGAGAATGGGCATTGGAGCTCCGAATCCAGCTTGTCTGAACGTAGCCTGACGACTGCAAGCCAGCAGGTGCATTTTTACTATCTCTACACATACCTTTTGCATGTTGTCATCGTTTTGTTCACTTGATTTTCCTGAGGATCATAAAATGTGAAGGAAGGAAGGAAGTGCTGACCTGTCATCCCAATGTGTGAAGTAAGCCGGTGTGACCCATTCGGCAGGCTCCGTCACAAGTTGAGCTGATGACGATTCACACTGTCAAGGGGGCATCTGGATTCGGGTTCACAATCGCTGATGGACCAAAGGGCCAATATGTGCGTGGTGTGACGGATCGGCAGCGGTGTCCAGGCCTACGTGTGGGTGACATCTTGCTGGAGCTCAACCGTGAAGCCCTTGGTGACCTGAGCCACGCACAAGTTGTTCACCTGCTTAAGAGCTTCCCCATTGGTGCACAGGTCACCTTTCTTATTCGGCGGACAGGTTAGTTGCTGGGGTTTCATTTGGTGCACTTGTTCCACCAAATATACGATGTTCTTGTATTGCTGTAATTATCCTGGGAGCAGAATCTCAAAGCAAAGTGCAGTGCAATCTAACATAGATGCCTGTTTTATCATGAAATAGCAAGCTGTTGATTCAAAACTTTGAATATCTATGAGTAGAACAAGAGATAGCTAAATTAACGATTTGGTATTTCGGTTATAGTGTTATACAATCTTACTGTATTTGCTTGTTCTTGACAAAAGTGACGTGCATGAGAAATGTAATAACACGTGATATTGCTGTTCAAAACGGCATTAGGCATATGAGATTCCCTGATTGTTATTGCAACAGGATTTTGGTGTTCATATGACAGTGTCCTGTTATTATTGACTGGACACTTAGCTGGAGTAGTTGACTTTGTGTTTAGTTTCTCAAGAGTTAGACTTTGTACATTGTCGTAATAACTATGGTCACCTTGTCACAAATTATTTGTGTGTCTCTTGGGCAGTGCATGGGTACAGAGGGAGGTTAACGCCAGTATGCCAAAGGTTTGAGACATAACACATTCGTTATACATAATATATTAGTGTGTAATGTTTGTGGAAGTGTGTTATGTATTCGTAAAGTTGTTTTGTGGAAAAGGGGAATAGGTTAGATTGTTAAAACATTGAGATTAGCCCTTGACTTGTATATAATAATATCCGAGGTGCGAGAATTTTCCGGTTACTTCTGGATTTGGAATCTGCTAGGAAACACAAGCTGGTTGGAGAACTTGCATTCCAGTCAGAATAAAACACTTCACTCTCCGCAAAACACACTGCAGTGTGCGTCGGGGTGGTGCTGGGGTGTCGTCCACCAGACGACGGTCTCCTTGGGTTGACCTGAGGTGGTCCCTTTGGGTGGGTGGCTGGAATGTCTTATCCCGAAGAGAAGGGGATGGGCCATTTATCTGCCTGAGGGATAGCCAGCCAGAGGTCCCGGTGTACCGGCCGAAAGTGGGCGCAGCGATGCGCTGTGGCATATGCTCCCTTTGTATGTATGTTGTAGAAGGAGGAACCTTCGCGGAAGTTCTCTCCATGGGGCAGAGATGGGAAAGGGGGAGCAGTGTCGCGAAGGGTGGGTCTCAAGTTGCTGTTTGCTTTGCCGCATTTGGTTTGCTAAACAAACTCAGTTGGAAGACTCTCACCTGTTATTGTGAATCAATCGATCAAAGGACCGTTGCATCTCGTGACACTCCCAAATACCAAATTCCGATATGTAACAAATTTTGGATGACTTAATATTTTCATCGATATTTTATAATAAGCTTGAAGTTGCTAAATTATATTTCAATGCAGCAAGCTGCAATGTATATTTGCAGACTTATTCTTACCACTCTGTTTTGCAGACTTTGATTTCCAAAATATTCCCCAAATGGTGAGTAATGCTTATCGTGTATTTCCGAACCTATCATGAATCATAATCATAATCATGATCTGATAAGATGAAATTCATTAATGTGCCTTGCTCTGTACAGCGTGCCGGTTCTATTGAAGCGGTTTCTTAGCAATGTTTGCAATCCTGGATGGGTTGCAACTCCAAAGTCAGGGCAGGAACTTGTAATTTTTCAGGATGACAGTGCTATCTCACCTACTCTTCGCAAAGCACACCGTGGGTCTTTAACATCCATCAACTAATGCTGGCAGATGGGACAACCAGTTAAATGTTCATCCGAGGGACAGCACACACATTGATGAATCACCATGCCTGTGAAACAGTTTATAACTGGGTCAGGATTCGATCCCAGGCTAGACGACTCAATGGTGAGTGTGCGTAACTCTAAGCCATACTGCCAGCCCAAATGATTAAATAAAACATTTTTTTCCACTCCAATCTCAATCTGCTCATTGTCAAAATTAATAGATCATCCACAGTGAAGTTAAAATGGGCAAATCTAGTGAGAGAATGTAAAAAGATTGCTTTGGTAAATAAATGGCTGCACTGGTGAGGAGTTCTGTTGCATATGGCAGCATGGCTGCCGAGTAGCTATAATTTCTAAGAAGTGTGGCTGCGCCGCTGATGCTGCGCCCCTCTACAGTACACTGGTATTCATTTCACCGACCTCGGAAGGATGACAGGCTGAGTCAACCCCACCTGGTGTTAATTCAGCAGGCAACGGGGCTCAAACTCAGGACCCTAGGATCCTAAGCCAGCCACCCTCACTGCTAAGCCAACACCAGCCTTAGTCACCATTAAATTACCAAGTCGGAGATCCTTGCAAATGAATATATGATTCATATATGTACACATCAATTTGTATGAAAGTTTTACTTATTTTGACCTTTGTTTTTACAGTGCCTTCAGAAAGTATTCACACCCCTTGACTTTTTCACATTTTCTTGTGTTGCATCCTCAATTGAAAATGGATTAAATTAAATTTTTTTTGTCCCTGATCGACACATAATACCCCAGAAAGACAAAGTGAAAACATGTTTTTAAATGTTTTTGCAAATTTATTGAAAATTAAATACAGAAATATCTAATTTACATGTTCAGCAACCTGAGTCAATACTTTGTAGAAGTGCCTTTGGCAGCGATTACAGCCTCTGTATAAACTTGTCTGTATCAACTTGTCTGTGGGTATGTCTGTATCAACTTTGCACATCTGGATTTGGGGAGTTTCTCCCATTCTTCCTTGCATATTTGCTCAAGCTCTGTAAAGTTGGATGGGGAGCGTCAGTAAGCAGCAATCTTCAAGTCTTTCCACAGATTCTCAATGGGATTCAAGTCTGGGCTTTGGCTGGGCCACTCAAGGACTTTCATGTTCTTGTTCTGAAGCCATTCCAGTGTTGCTTTGGCGACATGCTTGTGGTCATTGTTCTGCTGGAACATAAATCTTCATCGCAGTCTCAGGTCTCCTCAATGATTTGCCTGTATTTGGCTCCATTCATTGTTCTCTCTATCCTAACAAGTCTCCCAGTCTCTGCTGCTGAAAAGCATCCTGCAGGGATGGTGTTCGATGGGTGATGAGTTGTGCTCGATTTCCCACCAGATGTTGCACTTTGCATTCAGGCCAAAGAGTTTAATTTTCATCTCATTAAACAACAGAATCATGATCTCAGAGTCTTTCATGGGCCTTTGTGCGAACTCCAGGTGTGCTGTCATGTGCCTTTTTCTCAGGAGTCGCTTCCATCTGACCACTCTCCCATAAAGCCTAGATTTGTGAAGTGCTGCAGACATTGTTGTCCATCCGGCAGGTTATCCCATCTCAGCCAAGGAACTCTGTAGTTCTGTCAGAGTGGATATTGGGTTCTTGGTCACCTCCTTGACCAAGGTCCTCCTTGCTCAGTTGCTCAGTTTGGTCGGACGGTCAGCTCAAGGAAGAGTCTGGGTAGTTCCATATTCTTTCCCTTTCCTAATGATGGAGTTCACTCTACTCTTGGGAACTTTCAACACTCTAGAAATTGTTTTATACCTTTCCCCAGATCTGCCTCCTCACAATTCTATCTTGTTCTGTGGCCAGTTCCTTGGACTTCATGGTGGAGTTTCTGCTCTGACATGCACTATCAACTGTTGGACCTTATATAGAAAGGTGTGTTTCTTTCTAAATCATGTCCAATCAATTGAGTTGGCCACAGGTGGACTCCAATCAAGTGTAGGGACATCTCAAGGATGATCAAAATAAATTGGATGCACCGGAGCTCAATTTGGAGTGTCATTGCAAAGGGGTTGAACACTTATTGACTCAAGACATTTCAGCTTTTAATTAATTTGTACAAAAAAATTCAAAAAAAATTTCTACTTTGACATTATAAAGTATTGGTGACAAAAAAAATCTCAATTTAATCCATTTTATATTCAGGCTTTAACACGTGAAAAAGTGAATGAGTCAAGGGGTGTGAATACTTTCTGAAGGCACTGTCAGACTGTCTGTGTAGTATGCCTTCATTGCAGTTACTGATCACTATAAATAGTGCAAATTATATATAATTATCACTATAAATAGTTGGCATGTGCGGTAATGAATCACAAAGTGCATTTTGAATACAATGTTTTTCTTTGCTTTAAACCCAAATGGTTGTCTGAAGCCTGGTGACGAAACGGATCAATGAAAGATATGAAAAAGATATATATATTTTTAATGGGTACAGTATAAACTAGAACAGCACTCAGTAGAGCACATACCTCCACCAGATTTGAACAGTTTTTGTTTTGTATCCCACTAATAGGCCTTATCTGCATCCGGTCCTGAAACAAAATCTCATCGGCTTGTTCTTGTCAACTACGCAACTCGTCTACCAAATTTTGTCATAATCCCTCCACAACATTTTGAGAAATCATGCTCCATATCGTCTTGGCCCTCTCAATTGTGAAGAATCACTTTAAAAAAAAAAATTTAATTCTCGTATACGGATCTGGATCTTCACCAGAATCAGATCAATTTGTCCTTCGGTGTTGAGGCAACAAAGTAGGAAGTAAAGATCCACATGTTTATCTGGTGGTGTAATGGTCAAAGTCCTTGCGTCGTAATTGTTAGACCGACTTTAAAGTAAGTCGCGCATGTCTTGAGTTTCAATCCACTTATCTTTATGCGCCTCCTTGAAGCTTAGGTGATATATAAATCAATTTGCAATGTTTGAAATTAACTAACTCTCAGAGGTGAAACTGAGGTGCATTGAGCGGTCAACTTTAGCAGCTATTCATGGCCAATTGTATCAAGTACCAATGCGTTGGCACATAATATCATTCTCCAAGAATAACAGCTTGAGGGGATGTTCCGCTGCATGCATGCCGTAACCCAATTTGTCCCAGTTTCCCTCTACAGTTGAGGATTTAAAAAAAGACACACACACACAATTATGTACTGTGCACATCTCTCTTTCAGAGGAGGAGCTATGCACGCCAATCGAGCAATGGATCAGACAATTCCATGTACTCCAGCCAGTCTGCTCCAGCACGCTTCTTGCAGAGAGCACAGACTCCTCCACATGCTCCTTCCATTGTTCAGCAGATGAAGCCAATGCTATTGCGCATTTCCCCCCATTCTTGGCTACAACAATTGCGCCAAGGCAAGCGATGTAAGTCTGGCAACATGATGGCTGCAAATGGTGGTACATGTGCACATTGAATTGTTATTGCGTGCTTTACGTCTCTTTTGTGAAACTGTTTTGCGGTAATCTGACACCTTGTGGGCTTTGTCGTGTTTGCAACTGATGATGAAAAGTGCACGCCATCACATTTCACCACGGTCCAGAACAGAAACAAAACCGAGATAAGGAATCTCTCAGACCTGAGGGCTACTTGTGCTAAGAGTTGCAGCATCTGGGCGAATTTTCCAACACTAGCAAGGATGTGATAATTCAATATTCAATATAGCATTTGTAACTTGTGAGGATGTTAGGGATGACATGCTAATTGCTAATGCGTCAAAAAATTAA
This sequence comes from Eptatretus burgeri, assembly GCF_056783735.1. Lineage (NCBI taxonomy): Eukaryota > Metazoa > Chordata > Myxini > Myxiniformes > Myxinidae > Eptatretus > Eptatretus burgeri. The sequence goes on along the minus strand of NC_140973.1, from coordinate 9,714,608 downwards.
GCAGTTCATGTGTAGCTCCTGAACTAAGACAGCAATCACAACTCTCCTTCACATTGGAACAGACAGACAGATCTCTCCTTGAGACACTTGAAGCTAACAAACAGCTTGCAACCTTTATGCTTGTGCCTATCTCACAAAGAAGGTAAAGCACTTTAAGTGGTTTCAACTCATCAAATGGCATCCATAGCTTGGGGGAACATGACATTTTGTTTCTAGACAATTAAACTCTGCCGTCACAAGCTGTACGTGGTTTGCTTATGTAATTGGTCATTAACTCTTTGGCCCGTACGTGCAAAAGGTGCTGATAGACACTGAATAAGGATTAAAAAGGGAAGGACAATAACCAAAGGAAGTGTAGTATCACGGATACAACTGTGGAATTGTATAATTATCCGATGTAAGGTTGTAACATTAAATATATTACATATATAATCAGTGTTTTTGAAAGTCCCAGAATCAGAGGAATTATTTTTTAATGTATAATAGGATGAGTTCCCTTCCAAGGAACTTCCACACAGGAGAAAGAGGCCAGAAGGCCCATCTGAGCCTGAGTTATTATTACAAACCTATGGTTGTTTGTCCATGCTGTATCCTTTTTTCAATGCTGTGTCAAGCAAGGAATCAGCATGTACTGCTTTTAAAGTCTTTGGTATGACTCGGTCAGGATTCCAACCACTGACCTCCCAGACTCAGAGTAGATGTCCAACCATTATGCCACCGGAACTGTTCCTTTCTTTCCTTTATTTTTATTTATTTTTCTTATATGTAGGTTTCTTTGAACAATCTTCATTTTTTTTTTTGAGACGATGCGTTTGAGGTGGAAAGGACGGCGTGGACTGATAGAACGGGCCCAACTAGTCCAGATTTAATGCCACATGACTTTTCTTTTTCTTTGGGGACACCTGAAATCAGTGGCTTATACCGTGAGACCATGGACTGTTGAAGATCTAAAGGATGAAATCAGAAACGAGTGTGTGTTAAAATCAGAGTCAATGTTAATGAATGTTCAAAGAAACCTACATACCAAGAATTGATTTGTGTATGCACGTCAGTGGCTCGCTATTTGAGCAATTATTAAAATAAACATCCTTATGATTCGAGACTGTTAAACACCCAGTACAATTGTGTATATTGGGGTTTTTGCATGGTATGATTGTTTGCTGTGTTACAGCACACACGGCCAGTTCCGATCCCCAATACCACGAAGTGGAGTTGCAAGCACAACAGAAGAGTTTTGGCCTTCACCTACTGGGTGGCGATGAAGAGGGAGAGCCGGTCAGTGAGCAGTACTGTTAAGTCGTCCACGTTTGGGTGTGATGTACTGCTGTTAGATGAGTGTTTGAGGATTTTTTTTGTCCGAGGGATAAAGGCTCAGCTGTGATGTTTCATCCACAGAAACTACTTTGACTCGGCAAGATGCACGCTCCTGGTCTTTTAAGTCCACAAAGGTCCATTTCTGCATCATGTTAAACATTCCTTATGGTGTATTTTAGGTGATGCTTGGATCACTAGTGAAAGGTGGAGCGGCTGAGCAGGATGGGCGTCTACAGCCTGGTGACGAACTCATAATGGTGAATGGTAAGAACGTACAACAATGGCGGCATGAGGCAGTCCTCAACAGCATGCAGGAAGCTGCTTCTGCTGGTTCGGTCAGGATTACAGTGCAACGCAGGGAGATTCAGTCTGGTGAGTGATTTTACCTTGCTAGCCATGCCCATGCACAGCGGGAGACAGGGTTTTGCAATCGTCTCTGTTTGTTTGTCTGTCTGTCTGTCTGGGCCATAACTTGCTTAACCATTTGAGCTTTTGCCATCAAATTTTCAACAAATCTTTATTATGAGAATATGGTGAAAACGAATTATTAATTGGGTCAAAAAGGACAAAGTCAGAGTAAGTACAAATAGCCCTTATTAGCCTGGTCACCACTATGCAATGTGAGACGGCCGGGTATTTGTTGGTTTTTTTTTTTGTTTCCTTGTTTCTTTCTTTTTTAACATTCGAACTTTAGTGTGTCTGTCCATGCCATAACCTTTTTACCATTTCAGCTTTTGTCATCAAATTTTAACAAACCTTTATTATGACAACCAGTGTAGATTGGCGCACTTCACATGCCTCACCACACATCATTGCAGAGGCATAGGCATCTTTGACGATGCCCGTTTTCTCCAGAAGTGAGGGAAGGGGGTGAACGGTGGGTGTGGGTTAGTGGGGATTATGTTGGAATGGTGGAGTGGGGATGGGGTGGATGGTGCTGAGGGGATGGTGGGGGAAGTCGGCCAAATATATTTTGTCCTATGACTGAATATATACTGTAAATCAGAAGTCAGAACTCAACACTTATAAATAAAAAGGAATTCAGCACAAATTGATATTTACTTTAAATTATCAGTTAGAGCCAGAAGGGAAGGTCAACACAAATTTATCAAAAACTGTAATGGAAATTTTAACTGTGCCAGCCTGACAGAGTTGACATGCCCCCAATACACCGCTCCCCTTGGATTTTTGGCCAGTTTTTACATCGTATATATATATATATATATATATATATATATATATATATATATATATATATATATATATATATATACGATCTCAATATCGATTATTCAAGTCAAAGTAACAAAAAAAATTAGTGCTGATGAATACAGGTAAGTCACGAATGTGTTTCTTTAGGTTAGTTTTCCATATATATGTATATATATATATATATATATATATATATATATATATATATATATATATATATATATATATATATATATATATATATCTTCTTCCTCTTTCGGCTTGCTCCCGCTAGGGGTCGCCACAGCGGACCAACTGTCTCCATTTTGCTCTATCCTCCACATCTTCCATTGACACTCCAACCACCCACATGTCCGCCCTCACCGCATCCATGAACCTCTTCTTTGGCCTTCCTCTTCTCCTCCTGCCTGGCGGCTCCATCTTCAACATCCTTCTCCCGATATACTCCGTTTCCCTCCTGTGCACATGTCCAAACCATCTCAATCTCGCCTCTCTCACTTTGTCTCCAAACCGTCCTACCTGCGCTGTCCCTCTAATACACTCATTTCTTATCCTATCCATCCTCGTCACTCCCAACGAGAATCGCAGCATCTTTAACTCTGCCACCTCCAGCTCTGCTTCCTGTCTTTTTGTTAGCGCCACCGCCTCCAAACCATACAACATAGCTGGTCTCACTACCGTCTTGTATACTTTCCCCTTCACTTTTGCAGCTACCCTTCTGTCACAAATCACTCCTGCAACTCTTCTCCACCCACTCCATCCTGCCTGCACTCTCTTTTTCACTTCTCTCCCACACTCTCCGTTACTTTGGACAGTTGATCCCAAGTATTTAAACCAATCCACCTTCCCCACCTCAACTCCTTGCAACTGCACCATACCACCACCCTCCCTCTCATTTACGCACATGTACTCCGTCTTACTCCTACTGACTAACATTCCCCTTCTCTCCAGTGCGTACCTCCACCTCTCAAGGCTCGATTCAGCCTGCTCCCTACTCTCCCTACAGATCATGATGTCATCCGCGAACATCATGGTCCATGGAGACTCCAGTCTGATCTCGTCCGTCAACCTGTCCATCACCATTGCAAACAGGAAAGGGCTCAGAGTCGATCCTTGGTGCAATCCCACTTTAACCTTAAACCGGTCCGTCATTCCTACCGCACACCTCACCGCTGTCACACTGTCCTCATACATATCCTGCACGATCCTCACATACTTCTCCACCACTCCCGACTTCCTCATACAATGCCACAACTCCTCTCTTGGCACCCTATCATAAGCTTTCTATCATAAGCACCCTATCATAAGTATATATATATATATATATACACAACATGGTGGAATTTGTTTAAGAAAATTTGAGGAAAAAGACATTTTGGTCACAAATACACACACACACACATTTGCTCCATTATAATAAGATATGAAGAAAGCTAAATGATAATATAATTTTCTTTAGCTGTTGTTTGTGTAAAGTTTAGTTTGAGTATAAAGCGGATGTGGACAGGCTTTTTATTTTGGGACGCTTTCTCAATTATTTTTAATCACGATCTATTCTTTTTTCTTGTCCTTTTAAGAGGGGAGAGGGGGTGGGGGTGATGGGGGTGTTAGGCCAGACCAAAAGCAAAAACTTCTGGATTTACCTTTGTGGGGAGAGATGGTTGGGGGAGGGGGGGGGAGGATGGTTGAGGTTAGTACATCAACACAATAGCCGCATCCAGCTGCGTGCACATCCATTTTATATTATTACGGGTGACGAGATTCAAACCAGGGTACCAAATGGCACTCCTGACTACGAGTGTTGCAGGGTGAACCAGTGACATCAGCGACCCTGGGTCCTAGTCCCAGCCCACCGAGCCGAGTCCCACAAGCTGACCGAGCGGTTTTTGGAAGCTTGAACTTGAGGTTGAACGCAAGGAGTAGAGTTCTAGATTGCCACACTAGCAACTCAGGGGGTTTGCGACTTGACCACTGTTTCCAAAATGTGTAAGTAAACATCACGCGTTTACCATTCTAAATGGAGTTTTTACAACACAGCCCCATGGAACAATGTCACAAAGTCAATCACAATGTAATACAATCAATTTACTTACATCGAGGAATGGGGTACACAGAAGGCAAAACGATACAATCAGTAAATCATATCGGTACGACGATGGATTCAATTAATTAATAATGATGCACTTAATTAATTAAGTGCAACACAGGCCACACAACCGATATGAAAGACCGACACAGCGTCACACACATGGACCTTCTATCTAACCCAGGGTAAAGAAAGGCAAGCAATGCAAAAAAATTTTTTTGCATGGAATTCAAATAAAACGGGAGATAAGGAAGGGAATGGGTTTCAGGCCTGTTTGAAGGATGGTTTAATTCACTCCGGTGTGTGCGGCACTGGGCGGGAAAAAAGAGAAAGGGCCAATTCATCACGGTCTGCAATGTCTTTCTTCCTCAGAAGATGAACTTTTCCTTTCCTTCACCTCCTTCATGCACACAGCATTTCTTCATAGGGTTCACAAAGGTCAAGTCCCTCACACAACAGCACGTTGAGGCCACTCACACCACAAAGCAAGGATAGTTTTCCACAGTCAAGAATAAGTCTTCTTCTTCTTCTTCTTCTTCTTCTTCTTCTTCTTCTTCTTCTTCTTCTTCTTCTTCTTCTTCTTCTTCTTCTTCTTCTTCTTCTTCTTCTTCTTCTTCTTCTTCTTCTTCTTCTTCTTCTTCTTCTTCTTCTTCTTCTTCTTCTTCTTCTTCTTCTTCTTCTTCTTCTTCTTCTTCTTCTTCTTCTTCTTCTTCTTTTTCCTCTCTTTTTCCTCTCTTTTTCCTCTCTTTTTCCTCTCTTTTTCCTCTCTTTTTCCTCTCTTTTTCCTCTCTTTTTCCTCTCTTTTCCTCTCTTTTTCCTCTCTTTTTCCTCTCTTTTTCCTCTCTTTTTCCTCTCTTTTTCCTCTCTTTTTCCTCTCTTTTTCCTCTCTTTTTCCTCTCTTTTTCCTCTCTTTTTCCTCTCTTTTTCCTCTCTTTTTCCTCTCTTTTTCCTCTCTTTTTCCTCTCTTTTTCCTCTCTTTTTCCTCTCTTTTTCCTCTCTTTTTCCTCTCTTTTTCCTCTTCTTTTTCCTCTTCTTTTTCCTCTTCTTTTTCCTCTTCTTTTTCCTCTTGTTTTTCCTCTTCTTTTTCCTCTTCTTTTTCCTCTTCTTTTTCCTCTTCTTTTTCCTCTTCTTTTTCCTCTTCTTTTTCCTCTTCTTTTTCCTCTTCTTTTCCTCTTCTTTTTCCTCTTCTTTTTCCTCTTCTTTTTCCTCTTCTTTTTCCTCTTCTTTTTCCTCTTCTTTTTCCTCTTCTTTTTCCTCTTCTTTTTCCTCTTCTTTTTCCTCTTCTTTTCCTCTTCTTTTTCCTCTTCTTTTTCCTCTTCTTTTTCCTCTTCTTTTTCCTCTTCTTTTTCCTCTTCTTTTTCCTCTTCTTTTCCTCTTCTTTTTCCTCTTCTTTTTCCTCTTCTTTTTCCTCTTCTTTTTCCTCTTCTTTTTCCTCTTCTTTTTCCTCTTCTTTTTCCTCTTCTTTTTCCTCTTCTTTTTCCTCTTCTTTTTCCTCTTCTTTTTCCTCTTCTTTTTCCTCTTCTTTTTCCTCTTCTTTTCCTCTTCTTTTTCCTCTTCTTTTTCCTCTTCTTTTTCCTCTTCTTTTTCCTCTTCTTTTTCTTCTTCTTTTTCCTCTTCTTTTTCCCTTCTTCTTCTCTTCTTCTTCTTCTTCTTCTTCTTCTGTTTCCTCTCTTTTTCCTCTTCTTTTTCCCTTCTTCTTCTTCTTCTTCTTCTTCTTCTTCTGTTTCCTCTCTTTTTCCTCTTCTTTTTCCCTTCTTCTTCTTCTTCTTCCTCTCCCCCTTCTTCTTCCTTTCATTCTTCTCTTTCTTCCCCTTCCTCTCATTCTTCTTCCTCTCTTTTTCCTCAATTTGGCTTCATGGTGTGGTCGAGTCTTTCATGCAATGCACACCTCCTCCATAAAGAGTTCACAGAAGTTGAGTCCCTCACACAACATACAACACATGCTGAGGCCGCTCACGCCATCAAGCAGGGATAGTTTGCCAGGGACCAAAGAGTCGCGTTCTTCTTCTTCTTCCTCTTCTTTATCACCATTTATTTTCCCTTCAGCAGCCGGAAAGAAAAGGGTTGAATCCTTTCCGCAGTCATGGTTGTGCACACTACCATCAGTGAAAATGCCGTGAGGAGTCAAGGGAGTGGATAGCAGGAGGAACTTTTGGCAAAGGGGAATATAAAGGAAAAAATAACAACAAGAAGTTCTAATTTCTGATAGAACTGACCCGGCATTTCTTACAAAATGCACCTTAAACATCATGAATCGTCATGAATTCTTTGCAAGCTACTGACACCTCCCTGCACTCCCACAACTGTAACAATATGTTGAGGACTTGTGGTGGGGTGGGAGTGGGGATTGATGCCTCGGGGTTGGGAGGGGGAGGGGGAGGTTGAGAAGCTTGGGTTTGTGAGGAGGTTGGTGAGGGACAATTGAGAACTTCAAGTCACATTATACATTGCACGGATGTTCTGTGAGTCCCTGCTAGTTTCATATATAATCAATAATCATATTTACCAGGAAACCAAATGTTTATATTTTTTTATTGTTATTAAATCATCCTGTTTGCTTTGTTTCATTTTGTTATTTTTTCTTTGTTTCTCTTTTAAGATTTTTTTTTTTTCCATTTTCATTTTATCCGTCTCATCTGCATGTCTTTTCAGAGGACTTCGGCAGCTTGACAACATCCCAGCAGAGCCTGGAAACACCAATGATTGGTCAAAGTAGCAGTGAAAATAATTCGGCCTCGTCCTCACCTCATCTCACATCTTCTGTGGTTCGCTTCATCTCTCCCAACTCTCCCCCTCCAGAATACCGCTTTTCCTCCACAGTTCGCCGTGCCACGTTTTCCAATGCTCGGACACCTTCTCCAAAACATCCAAATGCTTCTTTCGATCCTCACATTATCTCTGCAAATCGCCACATTGCTTCTTCCACTCCTCAAGTACATTCTCCACATCATAGTGTTTGTTCTCCTAGTCCTTGCCCAAGTGACAAAGAGCCTCAGAACTTTCCTCTCTCTGTGGTTGTACCCCACACTGTGCAATTGACTCGGGAAGAAGATGAGGGTTTTGGTTTTATATTGGTTTCTTCTCAGCGGAAAACAGATGAAAATGAAGGTACAGCAAAGTCTTTATTTATTTATTTTTGAGTAAGACGGAATAAGATATTCCTGTTGGGGAAGGTGGGGAAAAAACCACCCCGCCCCACCTCCTTTCCTGTGAGTGCCTCCTGGCAAGTTAACAATCCCCCCCCCTCCCAAAAAAAAAAAACCCCTTCCATCCCCTGATAATCACCTCTTCCGACACCATGTAATTCGAGTTCTACCCCTTACTATGTTTAAGGTTCCAGTTTTTACAAACTTGGGAACGATTTAGACTAATTCTGTACCCATCCCTGTTATGTACTGAATGACCGAATGAAGTATTGGTAATATGTTGTGAAATTATTTTTGAAATCTAAATGATTGGTGATGTTTTATCTCGCATTTATAATCTCCGATGATTGAATAGTACGTGTCACAAATCGGGAACGGCGAGTTTTGAATTTATTTGTCTTTCAGTCAAATGGTTTATTTAATAAATTTAATGAATCATTCTCGTATAAATTCTGTCATACCTGAAGTATTCCTGGAATTCTCTTAAAATGGTAATTAGAAACAGGAAATATGAATTTTTCACGACAATGTCGCGTTTACGAACTATGGATGGTCCTCGTTCAGCAAGGCCTGCTTATAGAGAATGATATGTGCTGATCATAGAGTGGATCACCTTTAGCCAAGGGATACCATTATTTGCCATGTGAATTCAACGTGAGAAACATCTTGAAGCACAAACGACTCGACAGGCAGTTGTTCATTAACATTGTCTCCATTATCTCGCTCTGTCCTCCGTTCCCAGTCCAGCAGGTTTATTGGATAGACCGACTCGTCGAAGGTAGCCCAGCGGCGTGCTGTGGAGACCTGCACCTCGGAGATCGTATACTCTCCATAAACGGAAAGTGTGTCGATCAAGTAAATCACAAGCAGCTGGTAGAGCTGATTACGATGCGTGGGGTATACATCTCGCTCTGCGTACTTCCTAGAAATTGTGAGTCCCAACGGCCTAATATGAATACATCTCAGCCCTCTTTCAACCACTGCTCACACACATCTTTTCATTTGCATCTTTCTGAGATGATACGTGTGAAGCCTATTTTGATGCTAATTCTGTGAATATAGTGTACCCTAGTTTGTTATCAATGCTGAACGCACCTTTTCTTGTCGGTAAACCCATTGGGTTATTGCAGAGGTCTTCCACATCATGTTCAAAAACTTGAAATTAATTTCTTTAAAAACTTTAAGGTAATTGTAGATATTGAAATGAAAGTATGCACTTCTTCTTCATCACTTTTTGTTTGCTAGACAGAATGGATGTATTTTATTTAACCTCCCCATATAGCATAGGGGAAGGCTTATACCTGTTGTAGGGTTTGTTTCTATAACCCTGATTTTTGATGGTCCCTTAGAGTTCCTTAGACCAGTTTCTTAGGAGTACTAAACCACCATTTAGGTTTTTGGTTGGTTTTTAAAATTTTCTTGTTCTTCTTCTTCATACTTCTTCTTCTTCTTCTTCTTCATACTTCTTCTTCTTCTTCTTCTTCTTCTTCTTCTTCCTAAACTCCCAATTTCCCAGCTGGATCAATTTCCAAGCTGTATCTCTGAGCCGGCTGGGACTTTCGGAATAAAGTTTCTCAACTGAAGTTTGTCCATTCGGAACAAACTTTTCCTCATTGATAACCTAGAGCAAAGGCACATTTATGCCGACTTTACATTATACCCCTCCGGGTTAAAGGTCAAGGTCAAATGGCAGTCTGATTTTTAAAAAAGTGTTTTTATTGACATCACTCAATTTTGCCAATGTGGAATCTCAAAGACCACTTGGCCTTCCAAGATGTTCTTGTATCATAAGAGTGGACGTGCATTGAAGTTGTGCATCCGATATTTGTTTTGTGTCTTTGACCTACTTTTATCGAGTTGTGACCTGATTAACAGAAAACACCTTTTTGATCACAACTTGAATAATTTTCCTCTGATTTTCATGATGTTGAGTTTTATGCAGCCATTTTCTTTATTTACACTCTATCCCTAAATGTTAAGTTCAAGGTCATATGGTGGTCCAAAAAAAAAAAATGGCCATCATTGGATCGCAGGCCAAGGGTAAGTCATGGGTGAACACCAGGGGTAAGCTGGGGGAGGCTTACCCTTGGTGATTGCTTTGTGATCGCAGATTTCTAGTTTTGACTGCCACCGACGATTTCTGATTTGCGTAAGCTGCAGTTTGACGAGGATTGCCAAAAGTTTGTTCAATATATCTATGTAGTATTTAAGATTGATTACATACCAAATAATTCTCTCAATGGCCGTCACATAGGTATAAAATGAGTCAATAACAAATCGATGAGAATTTTAGCATCGACTTTTATTTTATTTATCAGAGGATGGCGTGCAAAAAAATGTCAGTCCCACCCACTATTTACAAAACTAAAGTTGGAGTATCTTCTTTAAAAAGTCTCTGAGAGGCCATCTGGTCTGTTCAGCTGATTGTCTCGGCAGGGATCACTTTTCATTACTCCAAAAGCAAAAAAAAAAAAAAAGCAAAAAAACTGAGATCGGTCAAAACCAGCAAATCTTCTTCTCGTTCATCATCATCATCATAATAATAATAATAATACTAATAATAATAATAATAATCTTCAGATGGCGTACTTCTGGGCTGCCTCTCTCAATGGTAATGACTGGTACCACCTGACATAGTTTTACTTTGTGCAACATCCTTTACTATTGTAATTTTTAGTTTCAAAGGATTACACAAAAAGTATGCAACTCTGTATTGCTTTGTAAAGGAATAGGAAGGGATCAAAGGGGTTGGCGGGACTATGACTGTAAATAAACCTGATGGGGGCAGCCAGACACATTTGCCCTCGGGCCGATCAGACCTATATGGGTGTGGTTAACGGCAGAATAATATTATGACATCTGTGACAGCAACAACCCACACATATTTCTATAAGGTATGTACAGTACCATTACAATGCGAGTACGTCGATAAAGTTTGTACTACAACATTTGTAAATCATAAGTCGAACATCTGTATATATTTCTCAAAAAAAGTAAACAAGCAAGTAATAAAAACTTTTTTTTTTTTAAATTGAAAAAGGATGTGGAGATGTTCCTCCAACACTTATGCAAACAAGGTAACGATGGTCACAAGATATGATCATGTGAATCCACAGTTCAGGGCAGCTCACAATAACGAACCAATAAAGTGAAAAAAACGCATCCAAGATGATATTGACAAGCTTACACAATGGGCTGAACAATGGGGCAGATGGAGTTCAGTGTGGATAAATATGGCATCATGCATTTTGGTCGAAATAACAGCAAAGAAAAGTACATCATGAAAGGCAGGAAACTAAAAGAAACCCAGAGAGAGAAATATCTTGGTGTGTGGATAGAAAACAATCTTCACGCCAACTATCAATGTGTATTGGCAGCAAACAAGGCTAACAGGATGTTGTGTTGAATCCACGGAAATATTACTTTCGAAGAAAGGAGCACCATTATTCAGCTCTGCACGAGTCTAGTTCTAGTACATCCTCAGTGAGATTACTGCGTCCAAGCTTGGCGGCCACACCTCAGGAAAGATGTCAAAATCATAGAATATGTGCAGCACAGAACGACAAGGATGATTGATGAACTCAAACAGCTGAGCGACAGCGACAGACTAAAAAGGTGCAACCTGATGACAATTGAAGTTCAAGGTGGGAGGGCAGATTTGATTGAAGTTTTTAAGGTCATGAAAGGTTATGAAAAAATTTCCTTCAGATAACATATTTTTGGCAGCCAGAGGCCATGGCCTTGAACTACAGAAACAACATGTGCAAAACCCAAAGAGTAGTAAATAACTGGAATAGTTTACCACAGTTGAGTCCACCAGTTTGAATGCACTTAAGAACCAGCTTCAGTTCTTTCTGGGCTATTAAAGGGGTCCCTGTGACCCGTTAGCCCACCGCATCGACCGGAACCCTTCTAGGGAGACAGTGATGTGGATCCAGGTATAATCCAGGTATAAAAACATCTTTATTTGAATAATTATTGTCCCTAGAAAAGATAGTTAGTGCCTTTTCGAGGAATAACCATGATTCAAAGAATGATATAGGGTTGGTTTCACATGATCATTTCTTGTATCCATCCCTACCTTGTTTACATACTTTTTGGAGTAACATCCCTACATCCTTTTGCATATTTAAAACATGTTTTTATTACATGTTTATAGCATTAGGGTGACCAGTGGACATTTTATTTGGCTGACAACACGTTTAGCATTGTTTTTTTGTTTTTTTTAATCAACATACTCTTGCAACCACATTTCCGATTTCAATATGCCGTAGATGGCCAGAAGTACCTCTTCAGTTTTTTGCAAATTAAATCAGAGCCATCTCCCTCGACATATCGTGTGCTTTCGATACAATCTGCACCCTGCCCTGCTCACCAAACTCTCTTCCTATGGTATCAAAGGCAATCTCCACTCATGGCTCGCAGACTTCCTCTCCTGTCACAGCCAACATGTGGCCCTAAATGGAGTTCTTTCATCCCCTCTTCCTGTCCAGGCTGGAGTTCCTCAAGGCAGTGTTCTGGGCCCTGTTCCTTTTTTGGTTTTCATCAATGATCTATCCGACTCTGGAAAATCATCTTTATCTCTTTGCTGATGACTCCACCCTCTGCCATCCCTCTGCCCTCTGCCTCTCCATCTGTCATCCCTCAGACCAGCAAGCAGCAGCTTCTTCACTCTCTAGATATGGATAAAATCACAAACTGGTCCAACATGTGGAACATGTCTTTCAATCCAGACAAATCTCACACTCTCACTATGTCTCTCCGATAGGACCATCTGGAAGCCCCCTCCCCCCCCCCCCATCTACTTTCTCAACAATCCTCTGGAAGAAGTCCTGTCATTCAAGCTTCTGGGTCTCACTATCTGCCCTGATCTTTCCTGGGAAAGCCATATTTCAAACCTAGCCTCCAAAGCCAGTTGCTGACTGGGAATCCTCTGTCGTGCAAAGTCCTTCGTCGGCCCACCTGAGCTCCTGACAACATACAAAGCTTTCGTCTGCAGCCTGATGGAGTACTGCTCTCCCCTCTGGGCTGGTGCTCCTGTTTCCCACCTTTCTCGGCTTCACGCTGTGGAAACCAAGGCATTTAGGATCATTGGTATCTCCCACTTGGCTGTGGAATTAATACCAGTTGGGGTTGACTCTGCCTGTCATGCTTCCGAGGTCGGCAAAATGAGTGCCAGCTTGCTGGTGTCCTGTGTCCAAGTGGTGACCCGTCCAGGATTGTGCCCAATAGCCCAGGAGACTGCTTTGGCAGCACTCACGCTCTGCACAGAGTATGGTCCCATTGGATGGATGGATGTATCTCCCGCGGTGAGACTGAGTCTTTCGGCCTCTCACTCTTTCACCGCAGGCAGGTCGGTGGTGTTTCTGTCTACTACGAGTTAAACATGTCAATTAAAAAGGTCTTTAAAATGTCACATGGTGCCCCTAGCAATGACCTTTATATTTACTTTAGCTTCTGTGCTCTGCAGCACTTGCGGTTATGACTCTAAAGGCGTATTTTGTTTAATATTTTGTCTGTTTTTCCAATTACCCTTGCTCATTCTTTTATATCATTACATTAACTTCCCATTGGAAAATATTGGCATTGGCATTGGCATTGCTTGCACACAGACACTTAAGCAGCAACAGAGACACACAGACACCCCATTTAGACTACCCTACAATATTGCCAGGTTGGCAGGATGGCCGAGAGGTATCCACACTCACCTCTAATGTGTCCAGCCCGGGTTCCAATGTCGACCCAGCGAAAACTGTCATCCCAGTGTTTCACAGGTAGAGTGATTCATCAATGTGTGTGCCGTCCCTCGGATGGACGTTAAACTGGGTATCCTGTCTTCCGGCAATAGTTGGTGGACTTCAATATCCCACCGTGTCCTCCGAGAAGAGTAGGTGAGTTATCGCCATCACCATGAACAAATTTCGAATTCCTGCCCTAACCTGCAGAGGTCACTGCATCAACGGCACTGCCACACCCTCAGCCCATGATGCTACCCCCTGCCTTGTGCTGCATCCGAAAAAGGAAGAAGAAGATCCCGCCATTTAATTAATGAAATGTACTATTGTCATGGTTTGATTGGCTTTGATTGTAATAAACGTTGAACCAACAATATCTTTATGTCGCTCGAATGAGTAAGAGATCGTTAGGAACACGAGAATGTCGAGGGCCCCAACTACTACTACTACTACTACTACTACTCCTACTACTTTTAACAGCCCCAATTATTTCGACCTTCTTGTGGGGTCGGCTGAAGAATGTCTGTCTATTTTGGGGTCCAAGCCTTTCATGAATCGGTTGTGCAGTCTTGACGTTCGACTGAAAATGGCAGAAATTTGTAATTTGTTTCGGGTGCTGGGGCCTACCCTTCGTGAAAGATACCTTGGAGTTTTCGATGTCCACCAACGACCAGTGCTGGCAAGCGGGTCCTCCAGCTAAACGTCCTTCTGACAAACGGTGCACCATATCAATGACTCGCCCTGCATGCGAAACTTCAGGGTGAAGGTTTATAGCTGAGTCCAGATTCTAACCCAGACTAGACAGCTCAACAGCGAGCGAAAACCTCGATGCTATCCAGTGAACCCACATGGTGAACTTGCATGCATGGATTATATTTCTCCTCCTTGAGCCTCCATCTTATATTAAAAATGTTCACATCCAGACAACCCCAAGCACAATTATTTTTTGATGTGTATATTTGCAAAATCTTAATCATTATTCTTAATTTAAGCTTATTATTTTCCAAGGCAATGCTTCTCCATTACACTTTCATCCATGCACCAATCCCATTGCTCAAATGCCCACAGCTACTCCAATTGTGACTGCATTTCCATTCACACATGTTCATCCACATCATCACAATTTCTAACCAATGAGTGAGTCACCACCACCTCACATTGGTTCTCCGGAATATTGGGGGTCACAGCTTCACATACAGAATTTCAATTCCCTCTGTTCTTATCGCCATTCCTAATCAATAAGTCCGTCGCCACATTCGCATCTGAGTATTTACACCAGCAACTTTGCCTGTGAAAGCTTTTCCACAGGTTTCACAACCCTTTCTACTTCTCCCACCTACGCAACTCTTTCCATAATTGGAACATCACTTTGCTCATCCATACATAAAGTCATGAGCTTCTTTGTCTCACCAATTGCCTCAAGAAAGTTATCCTTCTGGTCGGTCTTTCGACAACTTGTCTGTTACTCCATTTTACAAAATTTTTGAGAATCAAACAAATTACCTCCACATTATCCTCTTTTTGCACAATTTCTTTGTCAGCAGTTTCTACTTTCGAATCTAATTTAGCCAAACACGTATTTATAATGTTGATTCTGTCAGCTTTTTGCACTTCTGATAAAAAACAACAACAAATATATATATATATATATATATATATATATATATATATATATATATATATATATATATATATATATGTTACATGACTGGTCTCTCACAAAGAATGTCGGGAAAAAAAAATGATATAAAAACAACAGGAAAATCACAATGTGGTGATCATCATCATCATCAGCTGGTTTCAATCCACTGAAACCGACCTGCCTCACCACATGTTGTGGGATAATGGTATACTCACCACTTTTGCCAATTTCATGTTGGCAAGAATTTGTAATCTGTTCAAGGTGCTGGTGATAACTCACCCACTCTTTGTGACAAACACCACGTGGGTTTTTTGACACCCACAAATGACCGTTGCTCGCAGATGGACCTTTCGGCTTAACGTCCACAGATGGACGGCACACATATTGATGCCTCGTTCTGTATGTTTGAAACCAGCGTGGCAGTTTATAGCAGGTTTGAGATTCAAACCTCGATTAGACAGGTCAAAGGTGAGTGTGCATCTCCCTATGCTCTCCCACCAGCTATAAAGTGATAAAATAATGTAAAAAACTTGAAATATACGTTTGCACAAACCACGCGCAGTTAAGATGTTCCTGCTAAACTCATTGGTATCACATATGGTCAAATCCATTTGGGTCGTGCATGGTCAAATCCATTTGGGTCGTGCGTGGTCAAACCCATTTGTGTCGTGCGTGATCAAACCCATTGGTGTGATGTGTGATCAAACCCATAGGGGCCGTGGGTGGTCTAATCCACAGCATCGATGATGTCGCAAAGAAGCAAATTCCACCTTTCCAATCACGAAAATCAATTGGATGAAATATACCTGTTGAATACACACTAGTGATAGAATTTGTGATGTTGTTTGCAAATCCACACAAATGATGTGCACTTTCCACGTTTGAGTGTGTTTCTTCAAAGTGTTGTCCGATGGAGATTTTACCTTTTACGTACTGGGATTCCCATTGGATTTGCACCCATCGTCTTTTTCATATCTGCTTTTATTCGCGTTGTAAATTCTCACATTTTCAAGGTTCTTTGACATGATTTTGTTCATAATCACATGCTTGTTTAGCATTGCCTTTACTTTGTTTGTATTATTACCAACAGAGTACATGCCCAACGGGCGATCTTATTCTAAGCGTGCAATATGTTGTTTAGACACGTCCCATTATTTGGGCGGTGTATAGGCAACAGACTGCTACCTCGATCACCCCTGAAAAGAAAAATATCCCATGTTATGTACATGAAGAAAAAGCATGCATATATAATACATTATGGTTATATCGCTCGGATAATTACCTCCACCACCGAAAGTGGGCCGAAGTTATATGTTTTCACCTCTGACTGTCCGTCTGTGAACAGGGTATCTCAAAAAGTTTTGGACGGATTCAGACGAAACTTTGTGGACAGGTCGTGTGTGTGACAAGGAAGAATTGCTTCGATTTTGGTGAAGAACCGAATCCGAGAATTTTTTAATTTTCCATGTGATTCTTTACCATTGAGAGATGGAGACAAGAACAATATCTTGCAAAATATTTCAAAAAGTTGTGGAAGAGTTATAACAAAACTTGGTGGACGAGTTGGTTAGACAAGAACAAGCCGGTTAGATGTTGGTTGAGGTCCAGATGCAGATCCGTCCTATCCGTGGGATACAAAATGTAACCTCTTCAGCCTGGCGGAGGTAAGCGCTCTACCGAGTGCTGTTGTAGTTCCAATTGCAGTGACCCATGGGCTGACACCAAAGTCTGAAACCTGGGGCCTATATGTACTGTCACCTTCACAAGGCCCATGACATCTATCAGCTCCAACATTTTGATATTTGATTATCCTTTTTACAGTCACTTCGGTTGTTTTTCAAGGAACAGAAAACTTATAGGGAGGGCAAGGCAATTGTCAATATCACACTTCCGAAGATGTCTTAGACTTACTGTAACAGCAAAATGGTGGACGTATGATTTTTTTTTCAGGTTACTTTTGTGGGTGGTGTCAAGCCAGCTGTCCAACCAATGTGTGTCAAGCAGACAAACATACATACAATGATACATACATACATGCATACAAACATTCACTCTATTAGATATAGATTTTGTACTTTATTTGTCTGAAAATTCTAAAATGACACTCCTGCTAAATTATGAGTACCTTCATTTAACGGGATGAAGCTTGTACAACGGCATTGTCAGGGCCGAGGTAAAAATTCAGTTTTCTCCAATCTACATATCTATTTCCTGCGTCTGTCTTCCTCCCCATTTTAAACTTTTTTTCACATTACTGTCACATCTACATTATTGTATGATCTCCAAGGTCAACATTTATTCACATTGATTGATTATTTGCTGAGGAAGTTCAGATGTATGTGTCTCCATCTCCCAAAGTTTGAATGTTCCAGTGGGATGGAAACTGTTTTTTTTTTTTTAACGAATGCTCCCTTTCTTCTGTACGACAAGGGTCTGGGTCTATCCCTGTCACAGAAATAAATCTAAGTGTGAGCAATACCATTGGTGGCAAAACCAGGATCTCTTGTTGAGAAAAATTTCACACTTATTAGCCAAGTTTACTAGCAGAAGTGCCAAGATTGTTCACGCATTACAAGCAGAGCAATGTAAGCCCTGGAGAGAATGCGGAGCACTCCCGGTATCGTGCCTGAAGGCAATGCTCGTGTTTTCACATCCTTCATTTTCCAGGTTTTTTTTAACATTTAAAAATAAATACGTGAGAGTCTTTCAAGTTTCATTTTCAATTTGCTTCGAGACATTGATTGTTATGCAAAATTGGTCGTACTACTACTTCGGGACTATAAAGTTTGGAAAGATTCATCAAATCTTAGCACCTGGAGAACTTCCACCATTCCTTTTATTTTCCACTCCTTTCCTTCTTCACCCCTTGCCCTTTTCTCAGTTTTCTTTCAGTAAACTCGTTCTTTAAGTACAGTATACCTCACATGTATAGTGGGCTGGCAGGGTGGCCTAGGCCCTAGAGGTATGCACACTTGGTTCAATTGACATTAAACTGGACGTCCTTTCAGCCAGCATTAGTTGGTGGATATTAAAGCTCCCATGGTGTCCTTCGTGAAGAGTAGGCGAGATATCGCCAGCACCATGAACAAATGGCAAATTCCTGCCCTAACTATTGCTGGGAAGGCAATGGCAAACCACCTAGTATAACCAATTGCCAAGAAACTGCCTCAGCTGCACCGATGCTCTGTAACAGAGTATGGCACATGAGAATCAGAAACGTGTACCTTATATACTTTATACTTAAAGCTTTAATTTTATGGACAGTAGTAATATAATAAGATGACTGTTCATCACTTATTTGTCTCTGATCAGATTTTTAAAATTTTCATTCTCTTACAGTTCAAAATGAAGAACAAGACGGATCCCTCAGTACACCTGACCCGAGGAATGTTCCATCATGGTAACTGTTGCTGTCAATATTTACAGAAGCACACATTCGGTGCTCTTGCGGCTCATATTTTTATCATTGACAATGTTTATTGTCTGAAAGCATGGCGGCCTATCCCCAAATAGTTGCAAGTACTCGAATGAAACAGCACGTGCCACTACATGTGCTGCTTGGCTACACAGTTAAACCGGTTACCCGTCTCTCTTTGCTTTGATGTATTAAAATGATATGAGGTGCGTTCACATGTAAAAGTATCCTAATTCGTAATTCCTGAATGCATGAACGTGAACTGAGCGACAATTGCACAGGTCGTTAATTGAACATTTCCCGCGTTATTCGACACATTGCAGTGGCATACGTCATGTGGTGTGCCGTTGGCAATGTTGTACATACAGTGTGTACTGGGTTCGAATCCTGCCCCAGTACATTGGAAAAATCCTGTTTTCAGCTTGCATGGGCAGCATGTTCACAAATTGTTTGCGTCTGAGTCAGCAAACTCGTATGGACATTCATTGCTCGATGGTTTCAGGGTGTCCACCATGAATGTTAAATATGTTCAGAGTTGGAGGAGCAAGCTTGAAGAGGGATGTGGAAGCAGCGAAACTGAGGCTCATTCCAGACGACCCCAAACAAGCAGTCCACTGAACATTCAGCCTGTGAAAGGATTGGTGATTATAGATCACAGAATGATGAAAACGCTTCATTCCGCAAAACGCAAAAACGCAAAAAAATCTGAAAACCCATTCCGTGGGAGTACCTCCTGTGCAGCTTCCCTTCGCAGGGCAGCTCACCGGATGATGGGATTGGGGCAAAGCCTTCGGGACCCCCAGTCTTTGATAGGAGGGAAACCACGGGGAAACATCCCTGGGTCAGATTGCGGGAGAGTGTGTCGGAGTGGTGCTGAGGTGTCGTCCACCAGACGGCGGTCTCCTTGGGTTAACCTGAGGCGGTCCCTTCGGGTGGGTGCCTGGAATGTCCTATCCCTAAGAGAGGATGATCACCTGTCTCTGTTATCATCTGAGCTCAAGCGTTTGGACATCGGGATTGCAGCTCTCTCTGAGGTTCGGAGACCGGATTGCGGCGAGATAATGGTGGGTGGTTACACCTACTATTGGTCTGGTCGCTCTGATGGTTACCATACCCAAGGAGTTGCTGTAGCTGTGTCCAATAAGCTGACCCCAATGATAATTGAGGTAACACCGGTCAACGAGCGTATTATGAGATTAAGGATTCGTCACTCCTTAGGTGTCATTTCCCTGGTCTCTATTTATGCTCCGACTGAGGCGAGTGATCTTACCGTGAAGGATGCATTCTACGCCACACTCGAGTCTGTGGTTGATCAGTGCCCCAGACGAGATACACTTCTAGTCTTGGGGGATTTCAATGCATCGACTGGAACTGATAGGGATGGTTATGAGGTGTGTGTTGGTCCCCATGGGTCAGGAACTATGAACCAGAATAGCACTAAGTTCCTTGACTTTGCAAGAAGTCATGGACTTAGGGTGGCTGGTTCATGGTTTCAGCGCCCGCAAGCTCATCGCTGGACTTGGTATTCCAACGCTGGCGGTGTGGCAAAGGAGATTGACCATGTCCTCATTGACGGTCGTTGGAGGATGATCCAGAACTGCAGGGTCTACCGGAGTGCTCAGTTCCTCAATACTGACCACAGGCTTGTTGTAGCAACTCTAAAGCTGCACCTTAAATCCTGGAGAATGGTACCATCCCAGCCTAGGCTGGATGTTGCCAAGCTCAGGGATGAGAGAGTAGCTGAGGAGTTTGCGAACAGGCTGAGTGGACACTTGGGGGTCTGGGTGCTTTGGGGGTCCTGAAGAGTTGTGGAGCACCTTCAAGACCACCGTCCTTGATGTTGCCGGTGGATGCCTTGGAGTTCACCGCAGGGCAAAGAAGAATTTTGTCTCTCAAGGGACACTGGATACCATTGACCAGAGTCGCAGGGCCAGGCTGAATGGCAGAGCTGAGCTGTTCAGGGAGCTGAGGCGTAAAACTGTACGTGCACTGAGGGTGGACAAGGAGGCCTATGTGCGAGGAATCTGTGAGGAGGTAGAGCATCACCTGTGGACAGGTGATTCTCGTCCCGCTTACAGGGGAATTCGCGCATTACGTTCATCCAAGCCCATCCCTCGGAGCACTGCAGTTCGAGCAGAGAGTGGTAGGCTCTTGACAGAGGAGTCTGAAGTGAAGGCTCGCTGGGCCGGTTACTTTGAGCGGTTGTACCAGGCTGATCCCCCAGCTGTCGAGTTGGACGTCAAGGGTGTTACAATCCCTGTTGCTGACCCTCGAATCAACTGTGGTCCACCATCGCTTGTGGAAACACGGGCTGCGGTGAACCAGTTGAAACGGGGCAAAGCTCCAGGGATCTGTGGCATCCATGCTGAACTTCTCAAGGCTGGTGGAAATGCTGCACTCGCGTCGTTGCATGCAGTTTTGTGCTCTGCCTGGAACACAGGCATCATCCCAACTGACTGGAAGAGGGGCCTTGTTGTCCCTCTCTGGAAAGGGAAGGGTGATCGCCAAGACTGCAACAACTACCGAGGGGTGACGCTGCTCTCAGTGCCGGGCAAGGTCTTTGCTCGGATAATTCTTGATAGGGTTCGCCACCATCTGCTTGAGCACCAGCGTCCAGAGCAGTCAGGCTTTACACCAAAGAGGTCAACGATTGACCGTATCCTTGCTCTTCGTGTCCTCACTGAACGCAGACGAGAGTTTCGGCAGGGGCTGCTTGCAGCCTATGTTGATCTCTGTAAAGCGTTCGATTCAGTGAATAGGGATGTCCTCTGGAGGATTCTTGTTCTTCGTGGGGTGCCACCGAAACTGATCGATCTGATGTCTGAACTCTACTCTGGTACTGAGAGTGCTGTGAAGTGTGGTGGTACCGCCTCTGACTTATTTCCAGTTGTTACTGGAGTTCGTCAGGGATGTGTACTTGCCCCCACACTTTTCAGCACTTGTATGGACTGGATTTTTGGGAGGATGTCGGAGAGATCAAGTTGCGGTGCATCGTTTGGCAATGTCAAGATCTCGGACCTTGATTTTGCAGATGATGCAGTCATCTTTGCGGAGACTTTAGACATCCTCTTGGGGGCCCTCGAGGTGCTGAATGAGGAGTCGGAGCCGTTGGGATTACGGATTTCTTGGGTCAAAACAAAGATCCAGGCTTTCGGTGACATCTTGGATGCTGCTGTCCTGTCTGTGTCTGTTTGTGGTGAGGATGTTGAGGTCGTGGATAGATTCACTTACCTTGGCAGTGATATTCATGTCTCCGCAGGTTGTGAGCCGGAGGTCAATAGACGTCTGGGTCGGGCCTGGGGAGTCATGGATTCACTGGATCATGGGGTGTGGCGCTGCCGGTACCTGTGCGGGAGGACGAAAGTCCGAGTCTTCAGGTCCTTGGTACTTCCAGTCTTGCTCTATGGGTGCGAGACTTGGACTTTGACCAAGGATCTGAGACGGAGACTTAATTCCTTTGGTACCAGGTCTCTTCGGAGAATCCTTGGCTATTGCTGGTCGGATTTTGTGTCCAACGAGCGGTTGCTGGGAGAGACTCGGATGAGATTTGTTACCTGCATAGTCCGTGAGCGTCAGCTGCGGCTGTATGGACATGTGGCTCGCTTTCCTGACGCTGATCCTGCTCACCAGATTCTCTCAGCGAGGGAGTCTCATGAGTGGAGGAGGCCAGTGGGCCGACCACGTGCCTCATGGTTGCAGCAGGTTGACCATCATCTCAAGGAGATGGGGATGGGCCTGGCATCTGCCTGGGGGATGGCCAGACGGAGGCCCCTGGAGTACCGGCGGAAAGTGGACGCAGCGACGCGCTGTTCTGGCACATGCTCCCATACCTGACCTGACCTGACCTGAATGATGATGGAACAATTCGCCATGGCCACAGGGTATATCAAATGGTTCTGCTTATACAAATTTTCACACTGATCTCACAATGTCCAAAATTTCTGCACACTGAGTGCCGTGAATGCTAAGATGACCAAACAGCATGCGATTATTCATGTCAGAACATGGTGACCAGGAATGCAGTGAGTGGGAGACGTTTGTGAACACCATTGGGACTGTGGATGAAACCTGGATGCCATTCTTCAATCAAAAAAAAACAAAAAATGACAGAATTCTGACTCACCTCCTCCAAATTTATCTTGCGTATGAGCATCATCCGAGTAGATAATGGTGATCATCTTTTGGGATGATCATGATATCATTCTCACCCGTGGAGTTCCAAAAGGGCTGGCAGGATCGCCTAGACATGTATACACTCCCCTTGCTGCTGTATAACTTGGGTTTGAATCTCGGCCCAGCGATAAACTTTCATTCTGATGCTTCACATGTAGGTAAAGGTGTGTGTGTGTGTGTGTGTGTGTGTGTGTGTGTGTGTGTGTGTGTGTGTGTGTGTGTGTGTGTGTGTGTGTGTGTGTGTGTGTGTGTGTGTGTGTGTGTGTGTGTGTGTGTGTGTGTGTGTGCCGTCCCTCAGACGGATGTTAAACTGTGCGTCCCATCTGTTGACATTTGGTGGATGTTATAAATACCATGGTGTCCTTTGTGAAGAATAGGTAAGCTATGGATCATAATCTACAGAGTACTGGTTGTCTGGAAGCTCTTGTTGTCCCTCTCTCACCTGTATTGTGGATTGAGCTCCTCACAGGTAGCTCCTACATTTGCTCTTTGATTTCCCCTCTCCCCTCCCCCCTCCACCTCCCTCTTTCTTTCAGTACCTTGTATCCATAGGTAAAAGGCGCTGTATAAATTTAAAAAAAATTAATGGCTCACACCCCAGCTCAATGCCCAATTCCTGTTCTAACCTACAGGGGGTGGCATTGCATCAGCACCTATTAAAGGATGCTATCCTGTATAGCTGTGCTCTCCAGCAAATTATGCTATCCACAGCTTTGTGCCGCATCGGAAGAAGAAGACGACTGTTACTGACCACAGTTCCTGTGGAGTTTTGGAAAACGTTTCTATCAGCCCTGCAGAAATGTCCGGAACTTGCACAGTCAGGATTTAGCTTCGATCGTGACAATGCCCCACCACACTGGGACCTTCAGGTGCAAAAATTCTTCGAAGAGCAGCGTAATCAATCAATTCCACATTCACCATATATACTGGACCTTACGCCCAATAACTTGTGCTTATTTTCAAGAATGAAAAACGGAATTCCGAGTCATAACCTCTCCTCCAGATCAGCATTAACATCATATGTTTATCAGCGGCCTCTACATAATCCTGAAGAAAGCTTTGCTTCACTCCGGCCTTCGCATCTTGGATCCAACAATGTATAGCCCTCCTAATGGTTGATGTTGAGAAGTGAAGTACGTGTCAATTTTTGTAAATCATATGTGCTTGTTGAAATAAATTAGATCCACATATTTGAACGCACCTTGTATTTGTATTGACTGTTTATTATTTTAATTTGAGTGGCATGTGCAACTGTGATGCAACATTTTCAAGGTTGAAGATTAATTTACTATATAGTACTGTATAAGGTATTTCTGTGTCGGAGTGGCGACCCGTCCAGGATTGTGCCCAACAGCCAAGGAGACTGCTTAGGCAGCACCAACGCTCTGCACAGAGTATGGTCCCCATGGATGGATGGATGGATAAGGTGTTTCATTAGTTCATTAACATGGCAAAAGTTCAGAAAAAACTCCTCCATCAGAATGACGCTGAGAAGATCATCGCATATACACTTAAATTGCTTTACACCAGGCCCCGTCCTTTGAATAAGGTCCTTATACATCTTTATTTAACAAGAGGAAGATGCATCCAATCCATTCTCCTGTTAACGTCCCAACATTCATAGCTATGCCTGGTGTTGGCTTAATGGTTAGGGTGGTGGGCTTGGGATCCTAGGGTCCTGAGTTCAAATCCCATTCGGCTGTTGAGTTAATACCAGGTGGGGTTGACTCTGCCTGTCATCCTTCCGTAGTCGGCAAAATGAGTACCAGCTTGCTAGTATCCGGTGTCGGAGTTGCGACCCATCCAGGATTGTATCCAATAGCTATGGAGACTGATTCGGCAGCACCAATGCTCTGCACAGAGTATAGTCCCAATGGACGGATGGATCAATGGATTCATAGCTGTGATGGGTTTTCTGCAGCAGTTGAGACCTGCAGGAATGGTCTGACCCCACACCTATAGTTTTGAGTATAGCTTCAAACTGCTTATCTCGAAAGAGAAAAACATTGCAAATTGTACATAGAAGGTAGATGCATGAGATGAAATCTCAGGATAGAAGGTGATAACTCATGGAATGCTGCAGGGGTAAGTTTGGGATCCATTGCCAATTGTAATTGGTATGAAGGAGTGGGAATTGGTTTATCCAAATTTTATGATGACAAGAAGCCTGATTGGAGGGTAACTTAAGAAGGTAAGAACCAAAACAAACAGGTGCGGGATAGTTTGGATGTTTTGTGGGGGGATGTGCTAGGAAGCGGAATTCCGATTCCGAAGTACTATACTGTGTTGTGGAGCGTCGGTGCTGCCGAAGCAGTTTCTTGGCAAGGGTTATACTGGGTGGTTTATGATTGCCCTCCCAGCAGTAGTTAGGCAGGAAATTCTAATTTGTTCAGGGTGCCGGTGATAGCTCACCTACTCTTTACGAAGGACACCATAAGCTCTTTAATTTCCACCAACTAATGCTGGCAGACGGGACACACATATTAATGAATCGGCCAACCTGTGAAACACTGGGATGAAAGCTTTTATCTGGGTCAGAATTCAAACCCAGGCTAGACAGCTTCGAGGCAAATTGAGGCAGTATATGTAATTTAGTAATCATGAAAACATTGGTAATGGGTAGAACGTGCAATGATAGATTAGTGGGGATATTCCACCAGTGAGTTGCTCAGGGAAAAGACTTGAGAAGGACTAAGTAGCATGTGAGACAAGTTGGGCAGCGATTGGTAAGCAAATATAATATATTGTACAAGCATAACAAAGGGAATTCATTTTGAGTCAGGGGGAATAGTGTTATCAGGACAGATTTCTGATTCGGTCACGTTAAGGTCAATATAGTGTTTGTTTCTAGTCACCTTATTATGTAAAGGCTCCAGTTTCTCGAAATGAAATATTCACTGATGGAGCTATGTTGGAGTGCTTTCAGGGCATTTAAAGTCTTTGTTATGAGGAATGATTATAAAATTTAACAACAACAAAAGAACAGGGCTGATTGAAAGAGAGGAGAGAAGCTTGTGGAGTTGTGGGGATATAATGGAGGTGTTCTAATGAAAGAGTAGTGATGGAATATATACAAGTACTTTATTTTTAGTTTGTGGACTTGGGCACAGCTTGAGGAGAAAACCACCAAACAAGCAAAAACAGAGATACGAGACAAGGGCGTTCAAACTGTGAGGATTGTAGACCCGTGGGATAGTTTGCCCGGAAGAGGTCTGCAAATGAAGATTTTTTTTTTTAACATTGGTCAAAGGATCAGGAAGGAACTTGTACATAATTTGCATGTATAAAGTAGACGTGAGGAGAAATTTCACTTTTAATGAATCACAAGGACATTGGAGTACAATGAACAAGATAATGTAGTTTGTAGGATTTGATCCTTTTTGACCCCAAGCATATTGATTTGATTTGCATAGGATTTGATTTTGACCCCAAGCATATTGAGCTATGTTCTCAGATGAGAACACTAAACAGTCCAACCTGACATCAATATTTAAAGGGCTATAGATTGCTGGGAAGAAGAGGTAAGTAGGAAAGTGCATATCGTTGAGTGTGTTTGCACTTCGTCCACCTTTCTCTACATTTAAAATCCCCAGTGACGTCTTTTTGTACTGGGTGTTTATTACCCTGCGCATGTACTACAAAGTATGGTTAAGCAATTGGTTTACTCTGTCTGTCTGGCAGTATATGACCGAGGAACTACTTAATTTCAATTCAATGTTACATTTTGAAAATTGTAGAACATGAACCTGCAGTTTAGTAGTACTTTGGCTATGAGTTTGGCAAATTGTACGGAATCTTGGCCCGATCGTGCATGCGCACAGAGGAGTAAGGTGCAGTGATTTTTTTTTTGTTTGTTTTTTACTCTGCCTGCCTGTCTGGCAGTGAAACGAAATTGAAAATCATTCCAAACAGGAAACTCACTGTTTTTAAGGACGTCGTAAAGGACACAGACAGGCATGAAGAACTAATTTAACATGTTAAATAAGGTGGTGTAAAAGATGCTGCATTAGTGGCAGTAAACTTCCGATTCAATGGGGGTTTTTTTCTACAGCCTTTAAAACTTTTATTCCAATTGAATTATGTATTTAAACAATGGAGAACACAAATCGCTTTGTAAGCACTTTCAAAAAAACCTTTGGTTTAGCAGTAATTTGGCAAAATTTTACGCCATCTTCACCAATCAAATTTGCCACTCACGTTCCTCGGGTGAAAAACTTTGAGATTCTTCTTCTTCTTCCAATAAACTGTTTCCAATAAAGTCCCATGCCCTGTTTGTCAATACTCCATTGGGTAAGGTGTTCTATGAGCTATGGTTGTTGTTGCTGCTATTGTTCTTTTGTATTGTTGTTGTTTTGTTTTGTCTTGTTGGTGTTATTCAATTTGAATTGGTGGTGGACTTATTTTTTTAAACATGTGTTTTAGCAATATGGAGAGGCGAGAATGGACTGTCAGGAATCCAGGACGGATGCGGAATATGGTGAGTTTGGGTTTGGAATTTGATCGCTTTTATGACCAAGTCTCAATGGAGAGAATCTCGGGAAGGAGCTTTACAGAAGAAGAATTGTAATTACAAGTTTTCTCATTACTTTTGTTCTGTCTGTGTACATTTCCAATGGATTAAATGACAGTGAGTGTTCTTATGATTACAGATCATGGTGGAAGTTATACGTAGCATCAACGGTTTTGGCCTGAAACTGGATGGGGGCAGAGAGGGGCATATGCCTTTGAACATTGCTTCTGTCGCGCCAAACAGCCCAGCTGCAGACACTGGCAGAATAAAGGTTAGTGATGGTGTCTGCAACAAAACGTGCCGTCCTGATAAATAAATAGATACCGACCCTGCGTCAAGAATACAAGTGCATTCAGTTAATTTCTTTTATTGATTTACCCTTTTTTCTGCAGTGATCACAGTAAAGCATGCTTAGCTGCATCTACATACTGTATGTCTGCTCTGATCATAATGGGTTGAGGGGTTGGAGGGAGGGGAGGAGAGGGTGACAGTTAAATTGTGAAAAATAGAACAGAGAAAAGGAAGGGTTGATCGAAGGGAAAGGGGAAAAAAGATGGATGATTGAGACTTAAAGAGAGGTGAAGGGATCAGTTGGACAGGATTCGAGAAAAAAGGGAAATGTGCTTCGAAGGATGTGCGAGTAATGATGAGGGTTAAAAAAACACAGGGAGACTTGCTGGAGAAGGAATGAGGAACATATCGATCCTCTTCAATTACAGCCCTTTGTCCCAACTCGGCATTACCTGGTTGTATGCATATATTCAGTAACCCATCCCATGTTTCCTTCCTCAATTTCAAACTCTTGTGCTTACCTCCACCTTTTCTTTCGTTTTTTTTTTTTTGTTTGTTTGTTTTTTACGAGTGCTTTACTTCCTTTGGTTCCTCTACTCCTATTTGTAAAAGTTTCAACATAACAACTTTGTTGGGTAAAAATATCTTTCTAATCTTGGTTCTTGCTCGTTTTATTTTATTTTATTATTATTCAACCAATGCCTTCTAGCTCTACACCCAACCACAACCTAAACAAGAAAAAGAGCAATCAGGATTGCAGACCATCGCCAGGACTTTTTTATGTGGTGTGTTGTGTGGTGTTTGTATAGTTTTGTGTGGTGTTTGTGTCTTGGCGTGTTACGTAATTAATATGAGACATAATTAGAACTGCCACTTTATAAATGCTGGCAGTGATGACCAGTTCAGCCATTTCAGAGGAGAAGATTTTTTAAGGCTTTAAAAAAACAACAAACAATATGGCCTCCGAATCTCGTGGCCAATGACATCATCAAAAACATTTTTATGGACCATTTTATCCCGAAATGACCCTCATAAATTTTAATACTGATCGGATGTAGCGTTCTGCATATGCAATTATGACGTCAGAATGAAGGCACTTTTGACGTCATTAAAAAAAATCACTCATTCCCCATGAGGAGTACTTGCTATTTGCCAAGTTTCAATTTTTATCCCCCGCCGCGTGGCGGAAGGGGGATATTGTTTTTTTTTTTTTTTTTTTTTTTTTTTTGTATACCTTGGTCGAGGCTCGTATGAGAGCAAACACACAACTCAAATCAAGGAGGCATAAGACAAGAGGGGCGGGAGTGGAAGGGACAAAACAGTGGGGAACAGACACATTAGGTGAACTGTGGAAGGGAGAGCGATGGGGATGGGACGGGGAACATGGCGAAGAGAAGATGGACATTTCAGGGACTTTCAGGAAGGAAAGCAGGAGAAATGAAGGAAGTGGGCTTGGGTGGATTATCGGGGGTAGAAAAGATCGAGGATTTGGATGGGGGAAGATAAGAGGTGGTGGTGAACAGCTGTTTTGAAAGCCTGGAGGGAAGAATGGGAAAGAATAGAGTGAGGAAGTTTATTCCAAAGGTGGGAAAAAAGAGGAATGAAAGAGTGAAGATGAGCAGTGATTCGTGATTTTGGTAGTTTTACCAGAAGGGGGTTGTTGGCGGACCTTGAGCGCCCTGTGGAAATGTGGTGGGGACAAATCGCAGAGAGAGCAGGGGGGGCAAGGCTGGAGAGGAGTCGGTAGAAGACAGAAAGACCACCGACCAACCTGCGGTGATTGAGTGAGAGGCCCAAAGACTCAGCTTCATTGCGGGAGATGCCGATGATCTTAAATTCCCTGGTTTCGATAGCGTTAAGCCGAGAAAGGTGGGAGGCAGGAGCACCAGCCCAGAGGGGAGAGCAGTACTCCATCAGGCTACGGACAAAAGCTTTGTAAGTGGTCAGGAGCTCAAGAGGGCCGAGGAAGGACTTAGCACGACGGAGGATTCCCAGTCGGCGACTGGCTTTTGAGGCGAGGTTGGAAATGTGACTTTCCCAGGAAAGGTCATGGCAGATAGTGAGACCTAGAAGCTTGAAAGAAAAGACTTCTTCCAGAGGATTGTTGAGAAAGTGGATGGGGGGGTTTTGTAAACGGTCCTTTCGAAGAGACATAGTGAGAGTGTGAGATTTGTCTGGATTGAAAGACATGTTCCACGTGTTGGACCAGTTTGTGATTTTATCCAGATCTGCAGTGAGCGAAGAAGCTGCTGCTTGCCGGTCTGAGGGATGACAGATGGTACGGCAGAGGGTGGAGTCGTCGGCAAAGAGAAATAGAGGATTTTCCAGAGAGTCCGAGAGATCATTGATGAAAACCAGAAAAAGAACAGGGCCCAGAACGCTACCTTGAGGAACTCCAGCCTGCACAGGAAGAGGGGATGAAAGAACTCCATTTAGGGCCACACGTTGACTGCGACAGGAGAGGAAGTCTGCGAGCCATGAGTGGAGATGGCCTTGAATACCATGGGAAGAGAGTTTGGTGAGTAGGGCAGGGTGCCAGACTGTGTCAAAAGCACGTGATATGTCCAGGGATACGGCTCGGATTTCCTGTCTGGCATTGAGGACCTCCATCCATTGATGGGAGAGCAGAAGCAGCATATCCAGGGTAGAGTGACCTGGTCTGAAACCAAATTGATGATTGGAAATCAAGCCATTGGAGAAGAGGAAGGATTTCATATCTGAAGCGATGATGGATTCCATCACCTTGCTGATGATTGGGAGAAGGCTGATTGGTCTGTAGTTATAGGGATCTGTTTTTGCACCTTTTTATGCAGGGCAGTGATGTTAGCAGATTTCCAAGCAGATGGCAGATGACCTTGGGCAAATGAGATTATTATTGGGCAAATTGGGCAAATTATTGCGATTATTGCGAATAATTATTGCGATTATTGCGAATTATTGCGATTATTGCGAATACATAGCTCCTTGGGCAAATTATTGCGATTTCAGAGATGGAGGTCAATTTTTTTTGTTTTTCCAATATGGCTGCCACACCACGTGACCTATGACGTCATAATTATCATTACAACATTCTACATGAGTAGTCACACCAATGGTGCAAATTTTGTCTCAATCCGATAAGTGGTTGTGGAGAAAAACATGAACGTTCTTGACGGACAAACAAACAAATGAAATTGCTCGTTGAGCAAGGAATTGCCGGAATAACTTTGTCATATCTCCATGATCTCTGAAAAAACAAAAACCTGGAAATTAATTTGGTTCTTATAAGTCGATAGTGCTACTGTTTAATGAGTTATAGCACTTCGTTTGGTCATGATCATAACTTGGAAGTCAATCGGACTTGAAATGGCGTTTTTATCGCAATTTGAAAGTTTTGACCCGACCCCCCCCTGACATTCGACCCCCGACCGCAAAGAAGGGTGTTGGTGTGACACCCCAATGAGACATATGGTTGGATGCAGAATTGGAAGATTCACATTTTGGATTTGGTTTGAAGTCGATATGACCATCTTAGCGGACGTTATTGCGAAAATAATAATTTCGGTTTTTCAGTGACCTTGACCTTTGACCTAGATTCACCAAAAACGACAAGCGTCTAAGTTGGACCATGGCCGACGTCTGTACCCAGTTTGGTCATGATCGCTGAAACGGTGTGGCTGCTACAGGGTAAACAAACACACAAACAAACAGACACACAGACACACAGAACGACACAAACAACCGACCAACATAATTGCCGAAATCCGAAGGATCCAAATGCAATACCCTCTCCTTCAGCGAGGGTAAAAACATAAGGGTAATACCCCAGGGCGCTCACCTGGAAGTGGCTGGATAACCAGGGAACCACTGGTAAGCATGGATGGTCCACAAAATATGTAACGAGGAAGAAAGTAAATACCGATGGATTTCTATTTTATTTTTAATGCCATGAACAAACTTTGGTAAAACATGGGTGATGAAGGTTGTTTTCAAGTTTCATCAAAATTGTGTATGTAGTTTCAGAGAAGAAAGGAAATGCATATTTTGGGGGCAACCTCCCATTACACCCACTGAAACCCCAATTTTTCTCATCTCATGAACAATCTTTGTACATCATGGGTGATGAAGGTTGTGGTCAAGTTTCATCAAAATTGCATGCGTAGTTTCTGAGAAGAAAGGAAATACCGACTTTTGGTGGGCAGCAATGATGCAACCAGCAGCCACAGCTGCGGCATACAAAATAATAATTTAATGTCTCTGCTTCCTTGTAACACTGCAGTGGAAGTTAATGAGAAACTACCCCTCAAGATGACTTTGCAATCCAATGCTTTTTGCACGATCCCCATTGTC
The DNA here is from genome assembly GCF_056783735.1 of Eptatretus burgeri. Lineage (NCBI taxonomy): Eukaryota > Metazoa > Chordata > Myxini > Myxiniformes > Myxinidae > Eptatretus > Eptatretus burgeri. Next base: position 9,682,755 of record NC_140973.1, on the reverse strand, counting down.
CTGATTGTCAATGCCATTTGTTTGCACAGGTCGGAGATGAACTTTTGGCGATCAACAATGCAAGCACAGAAAACATGACTTACAATGAAGCAATCTGGCTGATTAAAAACACACAAACAACACTTCGATTGCTGTTGAGCCCAAATGCACACACGCCGGGTCACGGTAAGCATCTCGATCTTCATGGCGTGCTATTTTTCACAGTTCGTTTGATTGTTTAAAAATGGAAATCCCATTTTTTTGTTCAATGGAAAAGAGTTCATGCTCGTGCACGTGAATGAACTCGTTTCAAAGAGATCAGATGTTGCTTCAATAAAGATATCGGAGATTGTCGCGGACGAGCTGTTTACCCACCCTGTAGGTCGGAAAAGAGAGTTGAACGTCAATTAACTGGATGAAAAAAAATGAGTAATAACTTCATTATTCAGTAATAAGCACAACCATGACACAGGCAATAACAATCAATGTACTTAATAGACAAAAACCCTCAATATACCATGACATTGTGTGAATGATCTGCATACCCATAAATTGGAGGCAGATGTGGAGATAGTGGGATGGAGTGGCCACCATGAGGGTATGTGACACTCGGTGATTAAACTGATGTGGCTTGTAGCAAGGTATTATATACACATTTAAGACACTGGGGACCAAAAAATGAAAGTCATTGTATGATTAAGTTTTGCATATCATTTGTTAGCCAACATCATGGGGATTCAGGATCTATTTGGGCAGAGCTTAATTCTTCCTCTTTCTATTGCTCTGACAGGGTCAAAGTTGGTTATCAATTATATATCTGTATCAAGGAACCACACGTATCATTCTAAAATTGGTCCGATGGCTTAGATATGTATTATACACTAATTGGAAACCATATATATATATATATATATATATATATATATATATATATATATATATATATATATATATATATATATATATATATATATATATATATATATATTATTTGGTTTACCTGATATTTGACCTTGAGCAAACAGGTCAAGGTCATATGAAATTAACAAATTGATCAGTGTTCATTCAGGTCATAAATATATATGCACATAAACTTAACCATAGAAATACATGCTGTGATGAACCAAACAAACATCTTCGGATTAAAAGTGCACATTTCTTAAAAACGTTACGTACTTCCTAACGACCTTTGATGTTCTGTATACTGAGCACAAACTGGCCTTTGGTATTGATTTTTATATCATAGGGCCATCTTGGTAAACTTATTCTATAGTTATAAAATCAAGCTTATAGCTACCAGTAATTTTGTAGCAGCTTGGTAAATGCAATTTGTTACGTACTTCCTAACATTTTTGACCCAATCATGGAAGTGAACCTAAAAACTGGTATGTAGTAATGATCCATGTTGAAACTTGCCATTTTAAATCATCACTTTATGCAGAAGTAAATTGCTATTTAAGATGTTCTATCAGATGCATTTCAAATTTCTGGAATAAGATTTTGTAAGCTTCACTATGACTGGGGGAAATTTTACAAAATGTGAGATTTTACACATTTGAAGGTGCCAAGATACGCAGAAGGTCATCAGAAATGTACTGTTTCGAGGAATTGTTCTATGCTTATGTATAATGATATATATCAAACGAAAAAAAATGCATTTTCAACCATTTTGGACAACATATACAATTATACATGTAACCCATTTCTAAAAAATGAGCTATAAAAATGGAAAAAATAGCCTGTTTGGATAAAAAAAACATGCTTTGTAAGCAACTATATCCATAGGACCCATAGAAAAGTATACATTTTCTGAAAGCACAGACACTTGGGCATTATATAACATTAAGATTCTTCACCTTATTAAAACTGGGTTCAATTTCTAAGCTTTCTCCTCATTTAGGACCACAGTGTACACAATACCATGCTACAAGCCATGTATCTTTCATACTGCGACTGAAAAGAAATCAAATGATCCTCCACACCATTCCGTACCTTGATTTTATATATTCAGAGGTAACACGTGCAATAAGAAGTTTCCATCAATATCGCAGGCATCAAACGTTGACGGCTCCCCAAACTCGACTTGATCCTTCAAGTATCAAAGAACTTTATTGGGTGAGGCCCGTGGAGTCACAGAGGTCCTTTGCTGCAATGCCATGGCTGGAGGAAGATGTACCAACACCTCGCCAAATGGCATGGTGACAGTTGAAATCACCTCATATGTGGAAGAGAGAGTTGGGATGGGTGGTTATAAGATGGTCCATGTTGTCAGAGAGGGAGATGTACATGGAGTCACCCCTGTTAGGACGACGGTACAGCACACAGACAAACAGGAGGTGGTTGCGGAGGGGAATGCGCAGCCAAAGGTACTCCCGGGAGTTAGGATGGGGAAAGGTAGTATATGGACAGTGGGAAATGGAGTTCGTGACATAAACTGGATGGGGTGGGAAGCAGGGAGGAACAATAGGGAAGCAGGAAGTGGGTGGGATGCCGGGGAAGCAGCGATGGGGCGTGATGACTGCGGAGCGTGCAGTGGCAGGACAGGGGAGCACGGAGGAGGCAGGACAACACGGGAGCACGGAGTGGGCAGAGTGTGGAGGAAGCAAGGAGGAGAGGGGCATAGGGTGGATGGACGTGTAATCGGGGGATGCTAAGCAAGGGTGGGGATGGGAGAGCTTGGAGTACATGTCGGGAAACGTGGGTGGAAAGATGATGTTGGGGAAGGTACTGACTTGAGTGAGTTTGTCACTGTAGTTCCACACAGTACAAAAGGGGTGGATTTAAGGATTCCAAGAGTGGAGAGACGAAGACAGACATCAGGATTGGAATAGAGATGATGAATGAAGGCACGAAGAAAGACAGCGTTATATGAACACGATGGTAGATGAGGCACGGGTTTAAGTCATCCATAGATGGAGAGAATGGGAGAATGGAAAGAAGACTGAGAGAAAGGTGAGGCGTAAGAGGTTTATTCTCACCATCGGATGTCGTTAGCCTCACCCACCCAAAGGGACCTGGGAGGGTATTGGTCTGTGGTGTGTGGCTTTTGCTTCTGTCCGTCCACTCGCAGATCAACTTTAATTTTGTGCTGCAAGCGGCTGGCCTTTAGCACAGTTCGACAAAGTTTTCTAATTTAACCATAACATTCTTGCATCTCATTTAACCTGGCATCTCGAGGAGATGGGGATGGGCCAGACATCTACCTGGAGGGTAGCCAGACAGAGGCCCCTGGAGTACTGACGGAAAGTGGACACAGCAACGTGCTGCATGCGCCGGCGCATGCTCCCATACCTCACTGAACCATTTAACCCTTCATTTAATTTGTACCTTGAATGTGAATTATGTCCAAAGTAAGAAGTCAGCTGGTTCATTTAAGACTTGGAACAACAATACGTGCCCTCCGAGCTACCAACTCGACCTAATGGGACATGGAATAATCATGATGAAGACATCACTATTTATTATTTCACCTTTTTAACATAGTTTAATATTCTTTGTTCTATTATTTTCCCATAGACATAATTATGTAAAGAAAAAGAAACAGACTCATTGTTTGTTCGTCATTTGTGTATTTTATGATTCAATGTACATTTTGTTTGTAAATCTGTTCTGCTTGCAGAGTGAGATCATATGTGGTGGAGTTGTTCTGACACATTACTGTTTTTTATTTATTTTTATATATTTTTAGGAACTGACCATCACAATGGAGAAGAGCAGAAAGTTGCAATGTTCCAGCAAAACCCCAATTTGACTGCACATTGGATGGAGAGCCGGCTCATCAGGACAACGAAATCAGATGACCATGCAGTTACAATGAACAATGAGCAAGGTCCTCTTCAAACGAGACTCTGGGATGGAGATGCGTTTGATCGTCATAGAAGGCAATCGATGCACACCAAGGAAATATTTTCTGTAAATAGCCATAACTCCCAGACGTTGAAACCAATGACGGCGGAAAGCAGCCAGTATCGGCAGACGACATCTTCGAGGGATTGGAAGAGGCCAGGATGCTCGAGCATACAACACATCGTGGACCGATGCAACCGCTCGCGGACCAGTTCTGGTACCTTTCTACATTCTAGAGAACGGGGTTCATGGAAACCGGACCCCGTACCAGGTAGTTACACTGGTTGTAAACAAGGTATGTGGAGCCAAGGTAGATGTGATGGGTTTGTCGGACCCAAAAAGGACTTTTTTATGCGGTCCTACTCTGTGAATCCCCAACAAATGGAGCGGATGAGGTCAGAAGGGAGTTTATCGGATAAGGTGCATGCGAGGAGGCACTTGAAAGCCGGTCCGTTACAGCATGGCATGCAAACAGATCCGGCGTTTTCGGCGGGACCTCACCAAATGCTCCGAGCTGAATATTTAGCGTCTCCGTTTGGCAAGCCTCCTTACAGATGACCTATAAAGGAACCCAACATCAAAATAAGTTGTTTTTTTTTTTTTAAATAACTGCATGCTTTCTAACGTTCGTACACCAACAGGGTTGCGGTTGATGATAAAGTTTCTTCCTTGGACATTTATTGTATTTTATAATCTCGGTCAGGCTTATTGAAAGATAATATTATTTTGACATAAGAAAAGTGCTCGGTGTGGGTTGCATGGGGTCCCCGAGGTTTTATTGAAAGAATAATGGAGTCCATGTTGAAATGGGCAAAAGTCCACTTTGGGGCCTTTCAGCTCTGGCCTGGAAAATATTTTTGTTGATCAACAGTAGTGATTATAAACGTTTAACAATCTGGGGGGGTGGGGGGAGAAATATGTATATATATATATATATATATATATATATATATATATATATATATATATATATATATATATATATGTAATTTTCCAGAATTATTTTGCCTGAACTTGTTTTCAAATTTAAACTGACAAGTTTATTTATTTGAACTAAATTTAAACTTACAAAATTTTTCACAGTACAGTATTGTCTTCATTTTACCAAGGCAAGAGCAATAAATGCATTTGCATTAAAAGACAGACAGACAGACAGACAGATTGGGCTGAAAATATAACCTCCGTCCACGGAGGAGGTAATTAGTGTATTTGCATGAAAAAAACCAACGAAACAAAATCAAACTTGGTTTACCGTATGTCTTGTATACATGGCGAGTGAATGAGGTTGGCCACCACCTCCACTTCCTCCTGCTCTTCCTCTTCCTCCTCTTACAAATAAAACAAACCTCTTTTCTCTTCTTCAATTGAACAAATAATGTGCAGTATTTAATTATTTTTTTTGTAGAATTGGCTTGTGTTGTTCTGAAATATGTTTTATTTATCATTATTCACCTTCAAATAATATTTTGAACATACGGCTGCATTTTTGCACTTCCCCCCCCCCTCTCTTCTCCCCCTTCTCCCTCCACCCCCTTCGACTCGAGTTGGTGACATTCTGTTGTTGAATGTTCCATTTGTTGCATGGTCAGCCTTGCCTGAAGGGTAGAGGCTATAATCGGTGTGTGTCTGTGTCTATGTCTGTGTGTCTGTGTCTGTGTCTGCACGCAGATCTACTTTAATATAGATCATTCATTTACAGATCTACAGTGATTCGTGATGAATTAAATATACTCTGGTGACACTGTCCATAAAAGCTCTTTCTAGTTTTTCCTTTCAATGATAACATTAGTCTAATTTACTGTAACGAGTGCACAATGCATGGACCCTGTGCATTGTCTGTGGCAGTCGCACATCGCCTTGCAGTGCACAGGCTCAACAAGCGTGTCAGGGTCCAGCCTTTGGTAAAACCCGTCAGCTGTCCAATTTAACCACAGGTTGATTTAATGCCTCGAATGTGGTTTATGTCTAGGTTAGCCACACCTGTTCCTGAGGGTGTGTTTGTCCGTCCACACCAAGATCTACTGTAATCTATATCGTTCATTGTAAGTACACATTTTAGATTTAAAATAGAAAACCTACACATGATGGTGAGGCTCTGCATGAAATGCTGTCACGTGTGGTTTCAATTCAGATTATTTTGAGTTTATTTTTATATTTATATATTTTTTCTTTTTGCATTCTCAGCCACTCCGCAGTGAGATGCTGTTTTGACACTCGTGGATATGTTGTGTGTATTGCCTGTCAAGATATATAGAAGTTTATTTTAATGTTGTGCTTTTCACACCTATGGCCCAGGTTCAAAGCCACAGAATTTAATTCTCACCTCAGAAATTTCCACTCCATTTTTTATTCTTTTTCCCCAAGACTCCATACTCATGCGAAATGGGATAGGGATACCGAGCAGTCAAGGTCAATGTACAATTTCCGAATTCCGTTGCTGGTCTAAACCTGAATCAGTTGTCTGTTTCAACAAGGCCTACGGAGCACTTTGAGGGACGCTAATCATTGAGGAAAGATACAATAATGTGGAAATTCTCAAAATTCACAATTTACTTTTAATTCCTTGCAGTCTTCTTCTTTTTCTTCTTCTTCTTGCTTACTGAAACATGCTGTTCTTCTTGATGTCAGGTTTATTGTCGTAATCAAATGTGAGAACGAGTGTCCAAGAGGGGTCTGACGTCTGAAGGGATGCGAGATGACGTGGCCATCGTGCATCCGGTAGCAGGAATCAGATCTGCTTATCGGTACCTTATTTGGTAGGGAGATGCGTTCGTAGAGTTTGTGGTTTTCAGAATGGTCACACAAGCACAGTGTCAGGGGAAGGAACAAAGATGTCGAGAAAAGGTCATTGTGAAAAATTCACCCAAATCGATTTACCTCGTCTTGTGACGACATTTAAATTGTTTTTCGAGTATTTACTGCAGGGACTTTGTATTAGTACAACTTTGTAGATGTAGATGTGGATGGGGGTGGCATTTAGGGGACTTAGCAGAAGGGACCTGACAGTATGGCCAATATGTATGCACACTTACTTCTAAGCTGTCTAGCCTGGGTTGGAATCCCAACTCAACTATAAACTGTCATCCTGGTGTTTCACAGGCAGAGCGATTCATCACTGGAGGTGCCATCCCTCGGATGGATGTTAAACGAGTGTTCCGTCTCTCGACATTTGTCGGTGGACGTTAAAGATCGCACGGTGTCCTTCACAGAGAATAAGCGAGCTATCGCCGGCACCGTGGACAAATTACAAATGCAAACGTGAGTTTAATTTTAATCTCGACGTGTGCATTTCTGCACTTTCTTGGCGGCGATTGAATGGATCGGGTAAATCGGATGGAGGTCCTTGTGCTTGTGGAATCAAGTGGAAAATAATTTTGGAGATGAATACAAGATATGGGTTATGAAAAAGCAATTATTTATTATGAACACGGACAACAATTCTGACCAAGCGAGGCTGAGACATTGTTGAGGTAGACAATTGGTACTTTGCAATACAACTATGCACCTGTTGAAAAATCGAGCTCAACTCTATAAACATACACAAACACACACACACAATGAAAGTGTTGTTTCAAGGTACATTGTCCACTTTGTTCAAAAAATCTCCAATGGTAAAACAAAAATTCATTTATTCTTGTATCCATGATACCCCTCGATTGTAGTTCCTTCGTAGCAATTCTTACCAATATGTATAATCAATACATGTTCCAAAGGTGATAAATTTATTGGGCCATGTTCTTATTTAGAGTTTGTATTTTATGACATTTATAAAGCATTTTTCTTGGGCACGTGCCTTTTTGTTTGATGTCGGTGTCCTTTGTTTGCATTTACACGAGGCATCCGTTAAAAGATGGGCTGCAAGGATGGCCGTGAGGTACGCACACTTGTCTTGAAGACATCTAGCCTGGGTTTGAATCGTTCGAATCCCAACCCAGGTATAAACTGTCATCCTGGTTGTTGTTGTTTCGTATGTAGCCTGTGACTGCTGGTTGCATCATTTCTCGAAACACAGCTGTGCCGCTGATGCAGTGCTCCTGTTACCATTCAGCTGGTACTCATTTTGCCAACCTCGGAAGGATGACAGGCTGAGTAAACCCCACCTGGTATTAAATCATCACCTTAGAATCAAAGGGTTTGAACAAACAAGGTTAAATTGTCAGATGGAACCTTTTTATTACACGGCGACAATTTCATCGGCACAACAGGGGCTCAAACTCAAGACCCTAACATCTCAAGCCAGCCACCTTAACCACGAAGCCAACACCAGGCTGTCATCCCGGTTTTTCAAAGGTAAGGTGATTCATCAATGGGTGTGCCGTCCCTCGGATGGACGTTAAAGGGGCGTCACATCTGCCGGCGTTAGTCAGTGGACGTTAAAGATCCCACAGTGTCCGTTGTGAAGAGTAGCTGAGCTATCGCCGGCACCTGGCATCCTGAACCAATTTCTGCCAGAGCTGTAATCAAACATCAGGCCTGGACAGCCAATTTGTGAGACGAGTCAATTGCTTCCCCCGGTCAACCCCACAAGAACGTGGGAATAATTGTGGCCACTAAAGAAGAAGCGTTATTCCAGTGGCAAAAATAAGATTGTTTATCAACTCAACTATTCCACTTGTAATAAGAAAAAGAGCAATCAGAGATTTCAGACCCTCACCAGGACTTATTTTGTGTGGTATTTTTGTACTGGTGTGTTACATAATTAGAGATATAACTAGAACTGCCACTTTTATAACAGTGATGACCAGGTACCAAGACGTCCCTCTTTGATTGGACACCTGACCCTGACCCATGACTTTTTTTTATTATTATTCAACTGAATTCAGAATGGGATTAAAATAAATTCAATTCAAATCAAATGGAAGACCAAACAGGTTCAGTCCTGCATTAAAGTTATCAGAAGGAACCCAAACAAGCAAAATGCAAAGATGGAGTCATCAGGAGGAACCTGGATAGGATTCACATTTCAGCTGCTACTCCTTTACCGTCAAACCTATTCAGGCACAGCCAAGTGAACATTATTTTTAAAAAAGAAAGAAGAACCCATAACAAAATATTAAATAATTCTGGCTGCCAGACCATGTGTTTGATCAAGTTGAAATTTAAAACATCTATTCCCATCACAACTAGATCATAAATATGAAGCTTAATGTCGATTGATTAAGCGGTTTTAGAAAAAAAAAAAAAAACATTATTTAATATTTTTCTTCAATCCAATATGGCTGCCAAACCATGTGACCTGTGACATCATATGTGTGAACCTTTTGTTCCTCATGGATTGGCATACGTGTAAAGTATTTCCTCGATCTGTTCAGCCACCTCAGAGAAGAGGATTTCTGAAGGTTAAAAAAAAAACATATGGCTGCCGAATCACGTGACCAATGACGTCATCATTTTTTTTTTCTGTGGACCATTTTATCCCGAAATGACCCTCAATTTTCATACTGATCAGATGTAGCGTTCTACTTACGCAATTATGACATCATCAAAGCATTATACTTCTTTGCCATGAGTACTTGCTGTGTGCCAAATTTCAATTTCTTCCTTGGTGCGGTTTCAGAGATAGAGGTTCAAAGTTTTACCATTTTCCAGCATGGCTGCCACACCACGTGACATATGACATCATAATTATAATGAAAACTTTCTACGTAAGTAGTCGCACCTATGGTAAAAAAAAATTTGTCTCAATCCGTCAGGTGGTTGAGGAGAAAAACACAAAAATTCTGTGCAGACAAAAACAAACAAATAAACGGACTCAAACACAATAGCCTCTCCTTCGGCGAGAGTAATTACTGTTTTAGGTGATGACATATATTCTCCGCATGTTTTTTTCTGCTTAAAAGGTATCGAACTGTTATGTTCAAAATGTCGATTGCAGCGAAATTGATATGTGAAGGAAGGATGAGAGAGAAAAGGAGCTGGGTGGGGGTTATTTGGAAGAAGGGAGCAATGCCAGGGAAGTGGGTCAAAAATTCCTCCATATTTGCATATGCAATAAATAGATTGTGCCTTATTGCATGATTCCAAGTCTGTCTTCTACTGTCTCCTCTCCGGTCTCACCCCCCCACCCCGCTCTGTCTGGATACATGCTAGATGTCCCCCACCCCATATTTGTCCCCAGATGTATATAAAAATGTCCCCCACCCCATATTTCCACAGAGCGCTCAAGGTCCCCCAGCAACCCCCTTGTGGTAAAACTACCAAAATCACGAATCACTGCTCACCTTCACTCTTTCATTCCTCTTTTTTTCCCCAGCTTTGCAATAAACTCGCACACTCTCTTCAATCCCATTCTTCCCTCGAGGTCTTCAAAACAGCTGCTCACCACCACCTCTTATCTTCCCCCGTCCAAATCCTCGATCTTTTCTACCCCCGTTAATCCACCCCAAATCCACCTCCTTCAAATTCCCTGCTTTCCTTCCTGAAAGTCCCTGTAATGTCCATCTTGTATTCCCCATTTTCCCTGCCCCCATCCCTCTCCCTTCCACAGATCTCCTAATGTCTCTGTTCCTCACTGGTTTGTCCTTCCCTCTCGTCTCGTGCCCCCCTTGTTGCATGCCAGCTCTCATGCGAGCCTCGACAATGTATACAAAAAACCCCGAAAGTTCAGAGAACACCTTACCTCATGCAATTTTGAGAAAAATGGCATGTAACTTTATTGAAAAGTTTATTGGAAGAAGAAGAAGAAGAAGAATCTCAACGTTTCCCCCACCCAGAAAGCACAAGTTGGCAAATTTGATTGGTCGAGATGGCATACAATACAGGTATCCCCCACTTAATAAAGGTCCGCAAAACGAAGGTTCACTACAACGAATGGTTTCATTTAGGGCTATTCATCGCTTAACAAAGGTTCGCAGAGCGAATAGCTTCATTTAGGGCTATTCATCACTTCATGAAGTTTCTCATAGCAAATGGTTGAACTTAGGACTATCCATCGTTTAGTGAAGGTTTGCATAGCGAATGTTCATTACAATTAATGGTTTAATTTAGGACTATTCATCGCCGAGTGAAGGTTCGCATAGTGAATGTTCACTCTAATTAATGGTTTAATTTAGGAGTATTCCTCACTTAACAAAGGTTTGCTGTCAGGAAAGGTTTCACTGAGGACTATCCATCGCTTAGTGAAGGTTCGCCACAACAATTGGTTTCATTTAGGACGACTCATCGCTTCACAAAGGTTCACATCGGGAATATTAGCGACAAGGAAATCCGTCAATGCCCCTTTCCTTCGCGTGCAGCCTTTTAGCTGCAACACTGGTACTCATTTCGCCGACCTCAGAAGGATGACAGGCTGAGTCAACCCCCTGGTGTTAATTCAGTGGAAAATGGGGCTTGAACTCTGGATCCTAGGATCCCAAGCTACCACGCTAACCACTGAAACCAACACCACCAGGTTATTTCGGACTACTTATCACTTAATGAAGGTTCGCATCGGGAATATCCCTCCCATCTTTCCACTCTGACCACCTGCTTGCTGATCTCTTTCAAAAATATTATTCCCACACCATTACTCCTTCCATCCCCACCCACGTGCAACAGCTTGTATTCTCCTACCAACCTCCTCACGTCTGTCTCATTTTCATCTGGTCTCCTGCACACCCAACACTTCCAAACTCCTCTGCATCATGTCCACCACCTCGACCCCTCTCCCCACATTCAAACTTCTGAGCCAGACCTTGCTTCTCATCACTGCCCTCCTGTTAGAGCTAGTCCCATCTTGAATAAGTTGAGATGCTCAAGTCATAAATCAGCAGCGCTGCTCTGGCATCACAGGCCTTGTAAAGATAGGCCTCACCTTCAAGGCAGCGATCTGTTGGCTATATGCCACCCAAATAACTTTGTGGCATTCTCTCAAGCATGGCTTTTACTGTGGAGGTTACACAGGAGGTTGGAAGGAGGGGGTGAGGACTTGGGATTGGGAGGCAGAGGTTGAGGACTTGCGGTTGGGAGACAGAGATTGAAGACGGAGTTGGGAGGCAGTGGTTGAGAACTTGGGGTTTGGGAGGGGTGGGGGAAGGGTCGAGGACCTAAGGTCACATTTTACATTGCACGGATGTTCTGTGGGTCTGTTGGTAAGAAATAAAATACTTTAAATGGTAATGGATCTGCCGTAAATAAGATTGATGCAGTTTTGGGTCGTAACCTTCATCGGAGCAAAAATGGGCCAACTCCTGGCTGAATACAAGAACTTTTGAACACTGTACAGACACATGACAGAAGTAAATAGACACCTTAAATTTATTCATTTCATCTGTATGAAGCAAGTTTTCCTCAGTGATTTGTATTAATATTCAACTCTTTATTTGGAGAAATGACTTCCTGGGTCATGTATGACAATTAACTATGCCTCAAACCCAGGGAGTACACGACCTTTACGATTTTCAAAAAGGACAAATTGTTGGCCATTCGGAAGATGGAGTCAGCCATCATCAGATAGCCTCAGCACCTTGACATTTCGCTTTCTATGGTCAAACGAGTGATTGTGAAATTCACCAGTGAAGGCAAGAAATCCACAGCTTCCCATTCTGGTCGATCTGGGCCCTCAGAAAGGAGTCTTCGAGCTGTCAAGCGGTCCATTGAGAAAACTCCCCGTTGCAAGGTAGCATATTGCAGAGGAGGCCCAGGTTAGCTCAAGAACTGCCGTGCGGTACCTTCATCAACTGGGCGACTATGGAAGAGTAGCCAGGAGAAAACCTCTTCTTAGACCAGCCAACATTCAAAGGAGAAAGAAGTGGGCTGACGAGATGGCCAACAGATCCTTGGAGTTTTGGCAAACTGTCATTTTTTCAGGTGAGTCCCAATTTACTCAGTTTTCTGAAAGTGGACACGTATGGGTCTGGAGACTTCCCAATCAAGAGTTTTCTTTCAATCGATTGCAACCAACTGTCAAACACGGTGGTTTTTCAGTGATGGGGTGGGGAGCACTCTGGAGCGCTGGTCGGTCAGAGCTTGTGGAGTGTGTTGGAAACATCAACTCTACAACACACATTTCTATCCTTGAGGATGGACTTCTTCCTGTCTTCTCCACTGGTCAGATGGTCAAAAACAACACTGTTCATGGAAGATGGAGCTCCATGCCACACTGCAAAAAGACCAAAGAATGGCAGGACAGAAATGGGATCAAGCGACTTCCATGGCCATGTCAGTCTCCTGACGTGAATACCATTGAACACCTCTGGGCCATAGTGGATCGAGCTGCGTGGAAAAAGTCCAGGTAACCAACATCACGGGCAGAATTGCTAATCCTTTTGCATGAAGCCTGGGCAGAAATCCCACAAGAGAAAATTTCAGAACTCGTTAGTTCTATGTCTAAAAGAGTAAAAACATTGAAACTTGCAAATGGCAAGTCTACCAAATACTAGTGTATGTATTAAAATGGATCAAATGTACTTCAAATGTTAAATAAATAAATGATTTTAAAATCATGGAGTTTATTTACTTCTGTCATGTCTCTGTACTTTTGTGATGGAGTGATGGAGTGATGCTGATCGCACTGAAACAACAAACATACAAGGCAGCTTGAAATTCATAATCAAGAACACATCAGAGTGCACTTACAAGACTGTATCGCATCGTTTAGACACCACCAATTTCTACAGTTACAGCTGAGAGATCAATCAGCAGGGACAAACCGATCAAGAATCATCTTTGCTCCACAATGATTTGAGAACGACTTTCTTGGCTGCCATTGCTCAATATAGAAAAGGATCTTGCATCAAGAGCAGAATGCTCATCGGTGATTGATGGCTTCGCCATAAAACACAAAAGGTGCAAATATTTCATGTCGAGGTCAGTTCAAAGTTGAATTTGTATTTGTCGTGTAAATAATGCCATACAATACATCTTTACATCGTTCAGACATAGAAAATTTACAGAGCAAAATTAATGTACTCATTCCAAAACGGTTTGATCTTGCCCGAGCCGAGGTGGTTCATGGTTGAGAACAATAAGGGAAGCATCTGCCCAAATGAACATATGATGCATGCTTCCCTTCTGACATGTACAATTTGGCAGGATTCCCCCCAACCCCATGCCAAGGTCTGGATACCCCACTGCCTACAGAAAGACTTTGGAACACCGGCTGCGTTTTCCATCCAATCATAATGTAACTTTGTTAAAACATTCTCTGTGGGTAGGCCCTCCGATGTTGAAAGTTTCATATCAATCGCTCAAGCGGTTGTGGAGAAAACGAATAAAAAGTGAATAAAGGTGAAAAAGTGATCCTCGGTGGATGTTCCACAACATTTCTCGTTTTGGGTCTTCTTACAACCACTGCAAGAACATTTTCAGAATTAGTTCCACCTGGAGAGGAGCGAGGACGACCAGCACATGGTTTATCAGCAACGCTTCCGTCGCTTTCAGTCGTTGGAACAATTTACCGACGAATTCATGACCTGGCTTTGGCTTATCAGGTGTTTATCATGGAATCACTGAAATTCCTCCCTATGGCCTTTTCCGGAGACATGTAGCAACAACACAAGTTCCACCTTCTCTTTCTTGGTGCAATGAGCCACGAGG